>NC_072482.1:30733824-31033824 GCF_027574615.1 Eptesicus fuscus | reverse complement strand
GCCCACAACCACACATGAGCCCTGACCTGAAATCGAACTGCGACCTTCTGGTTCATAGGTCAACACTCAGCCATTGAGCCACACCAGCCGGGCTTGAGGTAGACTATATTTATGTGTTTTCTAGAACTGCACTCAAATTTTCACATGCTTATGTCTGAATCCTATGAAGAAATTATTAATTTCTTGAGATCAGGAACTATATATTCTTCTCACTAGTGTCTTACATCTTGTTGATACTTGATGATGCTTTTTATATTTAGTAAAGATGCTTGAGTTTAGTAATAAGACAATTATTTCTAAGGAGAATTCCAAATGTTTACACCAAATAAATCTTACATATTTCAAAAGCATAATGCCAACATTTTTTGCATACATGGTGGGAATAGTACATCTTTTGTAATGCAAATAATTCAAGAATGGAAATAATTGGAGTCATAAATGACACATGATAAATTCATTAAGTAATGAAGATGGCTCCATAATGATCATTTATGAGAGAGCATGAGCTAGGCAAGATTTACAGATAATATAATCATACCTTCCAAAAATTAAGGACCTATACAAAAAAGAGCAATCTAATTTTTATGGTCTTAGAGAGATTCTAATGATGGTGTAACACTGTTAAAACAAATACTTGAAAACACATGCAGTCCCTACTTGCATGATAAAGCAACAACTATATCAACTTAGGAAATGCGGTTTCTTATCTGAACTCTTAACAACTTAGTATCCCTATCCCTATTGATATCCAAGCATTTTATTTCTAAAAATGTTCCTGGGAGGGAGACTATGAGAAAACTGATTGATAACATTTTAACTGATCAGTGCCATTTTGTCTTTGTACTGGGGATCAAATGAGACAAAAGAAGTAATAAAACCTAATATGTTAAAAGATTCTACAGTTAGCTATTCTTTTTTATTTTTCCATGTTTTATACTTTTTCATACTTCACAAACAAATAAGAGTGAACTGTATTTGATTCTATAAATGTCAAAGCTAAGCACTTAAAAAAAGATTCTAAAATTTCTATAAGCTTGTCCAAATATTTGGAAAAAAGGCAGGGCATTTGTGTGCTTGTGTGTATCTGTATGTTTATAGAGAAAGGTATAAATAAGACAGAACATAACTGATTTCATAAATAAACTTTCTGGGGGTACATTTGAAAATAAATGATGATTTTTGACTCCCCAATAGTTATAATTACATGAATACCAAATTGTATGAGTTATATTCATAATTCATAATATTCTAGGAGAACAATGTTACTCAATATAAATATTACATCTTTAAATGTATATTAATAAGTATAGGAACCTACTAGTCTTTCTCTAAATTATAAAAAACCAAATAATATTGTTAGATGATTATTGTATATCTATATTTTGGATGGTTTTTCATAGTCTGAAGATGTTTTAGATGCTTACAATTTCCAGAAGAACTTTGAATTATTGTCTCAAAATATAGGATATTAACTTGAAGAATTTAAAGTGCAAATGAAACTGTGTGAGTTAGATTAATGTGTTTGGAGCACATTACTGGTGTCCCAGCTATGTTGCTTGCATGCAGAATATTTGACTAAATAGGCCTAAGAGAAAATCTCCCTAGGAGTAGAATAATGATTATGCAGTTTGGAATCTGCTACTCTTGTTAGCCTTTGTCATTTGCCACTTGTGTCTGCCTCTTCCTCTAAATTGTGCCTTTGCTAGTCATGGGAGATTTTATCATTAGTGTGTGCATGTATTTTCTCCTATAAATGGAAGCCCTTAAAACTGGAGATTAGGCTTTCTCATTTTGCAGGTTTTATGTTTGAATGTTTCAATAACCTAAATAAGATCATTTTGAAGACTTATCTCTGTAATAATAGATGAAATTATTAAAGATAGGTAAAATAGAATTTAAACACTTTAAAGGAAAGAAAAATTTAAAATAACATAAATACACTCTTAAAACAGATTATATAGTCTTTATAATTGTAATAATTATGTCATTTATGACCTAACCATTTGATGCATCTAGCAGTGAATCTAGAAGATTATATTTCCTAGAAAATATCTACGTATCATTTTCATGCATGGTCATTTGCACATTTTCACTCCTTAATTGATTGAGTGTGAGAGAATAACGTCTAAAGGACTGCTCTAAACCAGTCTCTCTAGTTATATTATGAAGGCTATAGTCATTTTCAAGACTTTGGGTCTCCTAAATCTTGGTGGAAAGCATTAATATACATAATTATAGAAATCCAATCAAGTGAGCAATGATTAGTATTCAGTCAAGGAAATATTATGCACCATCGCATATGACAAAATCAAGAAGGGAACCCAGTTTTAACCAAGAAACAATAACCAAAATCCACATTTTTCAATGTGACAGAATGAAGGTTGTGCTCCTAATATTTCTTAATACACATCAGGGACCACATAGAAAGTACACAAATTGCAATGGTTACAGATGCAGAATACACTCACCTGGGCAGAGAGCAATATTACAAGGCTTATGATGTGTTTCAGGTCCTTCACATGGCCTTCCTCCATACTGAGGAGGTGTGCACGACCTTGTTCTTGTTCTTTGGCCTCGACCACATGTAAATGAACATAAACTCCATGGTGACCACTCCTCCCAAACTCCATGTACTGTAATAAAGCAAAGAAGCTTCAACAACAAAAGCAGAGAGGTAAAATCAAATATTTTTTTTCTCCTTTTAATTAAGAGAAAAAAACACACCACTAATCAGATAGACAAGTATGAAAATATTTTAAAAATTCAGTTAAGGTTCTTATTTGCCACAAAATATAAAAAATAATTAGAAAGTTAGTAATTAAGAAAACTACATGCCCCTTTTTTGTATTTAAAGTTATTCATGTTATAAAGTTGAAATGTTTTCTTTGCTTAATGGAAATGTAGCTCTTTCCTCCATGGTAAAATAGACATGAATTATTTTTAATTAAAAGTAGTATCAACTATGGTAGTATTAGAAAAGTAAATTTCTCATAACAGGAGAAGATCCTCTGGAGTTAACTTTGCATTTAAATAGAAACGGGCCTACCTAATTCTTCTCACAAAGTTTCAGGATTATTGACTTTTAGCGTGTCAGGGAGAAAAAAAATCTGAAAAGTTATGACACATATTTTAAACAGCTTTTTAACCTCACTTTTTAAAAACTAAATGTAGTTTTTTCACTTAAACCATTTTTGGAATAAGGGGGAAATTTCAATAACTGTAGCTACTTACATAAGAGCCTCCTCTTTACCCTGTTTTAAAAGGAGTGGAAAATATGAAGATCTCTTTCTAATAGCCATGAAACCAGAAGATGGCACTGGGAATCCTCCTAATTAATAACAATTTCTACAGAAAACAAATTATCTAATTAAGATTATGTCTAACATAATTAATTGATACCGCAATAGTTCAAGTATACCATTGCAATAAATTCAAACTTGATCAGAAATATAACACAACAGAAATAATAACCACTGTCAATAAATATTGAGATTTTTTCACAAAAAGTCCTTTCCTTGCACTGCCAAATCACCAACCTCATCCCAATTCTTAATATTTGGGACAGTAAGTAATAGCACTCTATGGATAATACAAATAACTTTTTGCATATATATGCTGACCAAGTTGCTATTATAAAAACACATAATAATACCTTAATTATAAGGTACTAATTCTTTTCTATTTATGCTACTGAGCTGCTCCAACTTGTGATACAAATATGTTCAAATATTGGAAAAATTAGCCAAATTGAGTACTATTCAGTGACAAATTATTTAAGGTTCTATAAAACTTGCTAGAAAAAATATTTTTAAATATATAGAAAAAAAGTAAAAGAGTGAGATGAATTACAATGTTTATATTTTTCCCATATAAATTTGAGACAACTGAAGCCAATTTGTATTCATTGGAATAAGAATAAATAGTAAGTATGTATTTAATCTAAAAAAATACACATATACAGCCCTAGCTGGTTTGGCTCAGTGGATAGAGCATTGGCCTGCAGACTGAAGGATCCCAGATTTGATTTGAGTCAAGGGTACATGCCTGGGTTGTGGGCTTGATCCCCAGTAGGGGGCATGTAGGAGGCAGCCTATCAATGATTCTTTCTCATCATTGATATCTCTCTCTCTCTCCCCCTCTCCCTTCCTTTCTGAAGTCAATAAAATTATACTTAAAAAATACACATATACATATATGTACATATAGGCATATAGGATTAATTATAGCAAGAAATTTTAAAAGTAATTTATATGAATATTTTATGTTAAATATATACTTTTAATCAATTTTTGCATTGATTTCTAATTACTGAGATCTCTCCATTTAAAAACATTTTTTCTTTCTATTTTCTAAGTAAAGTGTTAATAGTCTGCATGGTATTCATATTGCTGGTTCTGTTCATTTTCCCTTGATCAAATCACATTACTCTATATACATTGAGTAATCCCAGAAAAAAAAGCTGCTAACCTGGCAGATATTTCTCTATTAATCTCAAAGAAATATTAATATTGATGGCTTAGTTAAGTTATAAAGCTATAATCCTCTGAAAAGTAATGATACTTACTACTTTTTAACAGTCTTTATTGTTCCAGTTGAAATTTTATGACTCTTCTATGTCATTTGAAAAAAGCAAAAACACTTTTTTTTAAATTTGAAAATAACACAAATTATTAATAATTTGTTATTTTAGATACTGTTGAATTAGTAGGAAATTATAGCACATATCTTAAATTTTATAGATATAAGATATGGTAAAATTAGATATTTTATTTTAATGGCAAATATTACATACTTTTAAAAAATTTTTCAGTAAAGTATGAAAATCCATAGATGATCTAGTTGATTTGAAAAACCTATCTAGTAAAACCAAGAAAATAAGTTAAATTAATCAGTTTTTATACTTTTCTTCTTTACTTAGACAATAATTACATTATTATATATCTGTGCTACCTGGAGATGAAGTGAGAAATACACAATACATGCCCAGTCGGGATTGCTCAGTGGTTGAATATCGACCCATGAACCAAGAGGTCACTAGTTCAACTCCCAGTCAGGGCACTTGCCTGGGTAGCAGGCTTGATCCCCAGTAGGGGGCATGTAAGAGGCAGCTGATCAATTCATATTTCTCTATCTTTCTCCTTTCCCCTCTCTCTAAAAAAGCAATAAAAACATATTTTAAAAATAAAAGTATACACTTTATAAAATAAATACACAATACACAAATTATATTACTACCAGATTTTTAAATAAACATACAAATTATCTTATGATTTAGATTGGAAAACTTAAAAAAAAACCTCCTTAAAGTAAAAGGGTTCTTTTTCTTAAGAATAAATGGATTTGAAAACTGACATTTACTTTTTTTTTTTTTTCCCAAAACAATTCCTTCACCTAAATAAATTTTGAGGGATTGGAATACATATAAAGTAGACTAGTGGTTTTCAACCAGGGGCAGTTTTGCCCCCCCCCCCCCCCATATTGGCAATATGCAGAGAGATTTTAGTTGTCACAGCTCCGGGGAAGGAGGAGAGCTACTGGCATCTAAAGGGTAGAGGCCAGGGATGCTGCTAAATGCCCAAAGATGTTCAGGCCAGCTCCCCAGAACAAAGATTTATTTACGTCAAAATGTTAATAGTATCGATGCTGAGGAACCCTGGGGCAGACCACAAAACTATAACTCAGAACAGTAAATAAACAATATAAATCAGGACAGTAAATAAGCAATTTAATGTAGCTCCCTACTTTTCTCAGTTTACTTTCTGTTAAGCCTTATCATTTTCTTTTCTGAGTAATAAGAGTTTTTGAAGAAACTATAATTTCAAAGCAACAATTTTGCAACAGGATGTTTATCTTAGGATCCATATTAAGACATTATTATGTAATTTAACTAAGAAAACCCTTCTTTTGAAATTCGAATAATATGGGTAAAATGTAACTAATTTATAACAATTGATTCGCTTTTAATAGCGCGAATAAATGTAAGTTCTAATTCTATCATTACACATATTTTGTGGAAGGTGACTTTCATATGCAGTTTGTCCTTGTATCATTTTTATTAATTGAATGCCAAATACACTTGAGTATCCACAGTATGACACACTGCGGATGTTGATTTATGAGCTTATTTTCTTCATGGCAATTTTAGAAATGTAAAGTATTATTTTAGGTACTGTTTAAGGTACTATTTAAGCTTTTAAATTCACTTTTTTTTTTTGGTCACTGTTTTCACGATATATTGTACTGAAAAGAAACACGTATTTATCAGAATGGCAAATAACTGAACAAAATATTGAACACAAAACATTTCATAACAAATGCAATAACCATCTAAAAGATATCACAATGTCCCATAGTGGAATAATTATTCTACATTTTTAAAATAATGAAGTTGCAAAATTATTCTTGTTAGAAAATGAAAAAAAAAATTCTCTTTTCATTCTCTTTAATTCAACATCTGAACTATAACAATGATGAAAAGGTACACATTTCTTATTGTCAGTACTATTTAACCAAATTCAGAAAGACTACCTAGATGTATGTGACGGTGAAGAGAAACTAGTAATTAGTATACACGTCTTTAGTAGATACAATAGTGGGAGGTTTAAATATTTGAGGAAAAACTTTACACCAGAGAATATTACTCAGTTTTCTGGACATCAGACCCAGAGTGAAGGGAGAACACTCTGGTCCCACTGCTGATGCTCCTTGTCTAGTGAAGGGACTCATCAACAGCCTGGCAGATAGATGGAGATTTCCAAATGTCTGTATGAATGTGCATAACTAGTGGCTGGAAAATAAGCCCTGAATAGAGAATTGTGAACACTTTAGCACCAGCAGACTTCCATTTGGGCATCCATTTGCCATTAGACTCTACCATTGCATGTTGAAAGGATCTTGAGTATTCAAAAGGATGCTGACAAGATACATTTATATATCAAGTACAACTCCATTTTCTATTGACACGTTTCTCATTGTCAAGGGCAGAGAACTCGATCCTGGAACCCTTAATACAAATACTGTACATAGGGGCCAGTTTAAGTATTAGTGTAGACAATGTACTCTACCCACACTCGACTGAAAATCCCTAAGTATTTATCCATGAGGTTGTTTTACCTACGATTCAGGCATTTTATAATTCTTAAAATCCCAGCTCCTTCTTGCTCCTTGCTTCTCTCCTCTTGACAAACATACCTAGATTCTGTTTGTTATATGGCCTGTTTTTTATCATCTTTTTCATTGTCTTCTCCTTTCCATGACCAACTTAAGAATTTTTCCTCCCTCTGAATCTTTTTATTTCTCACTTGATGTTTTTCTCATGTAGCCTAATTCCTCCTTGACACTTATTTTTCTTGTTTTCAACAGAAATTCTTTACTCTGTCTCCCCTTCCTTCTAGCTTTCTGCACTGGTTAGCTTTTAATTCTCCCTTCACCTACTGCATTGTATCTCCCATTTCTGTTATAAAGGCATCTCCCTTTTCATGGCATCATTCCTCCTCCACATCCTTTAACGTTTAGTTCTTTCAGATCATCTTTTATTTTTATTTGTGATAAAAAATACATAATGTAGAATTTAGCATCAAAACTATTTTAAGTGTACAATTTCGTAGTGTGAAGTATAGTTACATTGTTGTGTAACAAATCTCCACAACTTTTTCATCTTGCAAATCAGGAACTCCATACCCATTAAACAATGACTCCTCCAAACTTTTAATGGGTTGCCCTTGCCCATTCTGCTGGCAAATTGGGATTGTCCCTGTGCTTCCCCCATACCACCCACTCTCTTTTCTTGCTTTTAGCAACTGCAGAACCAGCCATCTCTGGAAATCAAACTCAGCAGAAAACTTTAAAGCACAGTTCAGCAGATGAAATGCTGAGTCAGTGCCAGCCCCTTTCCTTGTGCCCACTCCCTTTTGGAAGCCTCTGGCAAAGCTGTAAATGCAAGTGCAGCAGTCAGTAAGTTTGCATCAGCCATCCACCAAATGGTTGAAAAAAATAAATCTGAGGATTCACTATATCATGTGCTTTGGACTTCTTGAAAGAAGGTCCAGATTCCTTTTAGTGCTTATGTCTACATGAAAGTCAGTGGTTTGAGCGGGAGCAGCACCTACATTATGTAATGCATTAACTGAGAACAAAATTTTGGTATTTCATGGAAAATCTGACCCTGAGTGAGCAAGCTATTGTGCTGTGCTCCATCTAACACACAGGTATATATACATATATACATATTCTACAATGACTTTACGTTTAAAAGCAGCAGACAGCTCTGATGAAGGCAGCCACTTGAATGAAATAAATTAACAGGAAAATCCTTTGGTCAGGGACACTATTTTCCCTGATAGCGTCAGATAAATGGTAAGAAAACAGCTGGCTTTCTTAATGACCATATCAACCACTGCCTTAGACATTGGGTAGAGATCATACTTCCAGCATGCTGGCAAGTTATGTTATTCTTCAAACATGCAATTGGACATTTTCACCATCTAAAGTAGGAAATTTATATTGAACCTTAAATACAATAAGAAGCAGATATAGAAATTTCAACTTTATAGCTCAGTGGGGTAGGGGAGTCATTTATCTAATTTCTTGACTGCTCTGAAAGCAGAAATAATCACATACATAATAAAATTTCACAGTTGAGTAAGAATTACACTTATCCACTCTAATTAAAATGCTTATACCCAGTTCATATGAAAATAACAAATCAATCGTTCCAAATGCGTAGCATGACACAATTCAATAACATCCACAGTTGTAGTTGCTGCTAACACTACCTGGACAGAGGGCAGTGTTATTGCAAACCCTTGATTCTCTTAATGGGCCGCTGCAGTGTGTCCCGTAAGGTGATACACAAGTTCTGGTTCGCACCTGCGACCCTTGACCACAAGTAACTGAGCATGTGCTCCACTGGGACCACTCTTCCACACCAGATTCACCTGCGTGCAAGACAACAAACAGACATGAAATACCGTCTTGAATATTCATATACTAAGCATTATACCAAACTGACATTATGACATGCAAGAATAATTTAAATGTGATAATATGACAGTACATCGAAAGGTACAAGAAAACACTTAGGAGAAAAATAAATGTAAAGGGAGATACATATTATACTATTGCAAGGTCCAAGTTTGCTATACCCCTGTTAGCAAAACTACTCTTCACAAATTCCACTGTGCCATGGACGCTGTGAAGGGGCCAGCCAGAATTTTACAACAAGAATTAATATTGAACTGATTCTCTTCAGGCTTTTGTACTCTGGTGGGAGAGGAAGGAAAAGGCATGGGTAATTTACTCTGGCTTTCTGAACGGGAATATATTGATGTATTCTCCCCTAATTCTTTATTGCATTGCTTACTTTCTAATGCTGGATGAATTGGAACCCTTGGATTTGGGCTTATCTAATTTTTATTGTGTTGAACACTGACACTTTATAATTCATTCCTAGTGCTGTTCCTACTTTTTCATCCTATGCCAGCTATTTTGTGTGTATGTGTGAGAATTTATTGAATACCTTCTGTCACAATTCCCCCCATGATCTAGAGTAGTGATTTTTATTTGAAATAAAAGAAAATGCTTCCATGACTTCTAGTCATTTAATATGGAACTAAATTTTATTCCAAAATAGGGCCCTGAAAAGCCAATTAATGTCTGACTTCATTAATTTTCTTGGTGTAATCATCACACTGAAACAATGTCTAAATTCTACTATCATCAAAAGTCATGGCCCAAAATGACTTAAAGTCAATAATTTCTAAGACCATAGCAATGTGCCTCTGTTTCTATTCTGGCATTATGTTCAGGATAGACTTTTAACTTATTTGGAAACTTGTAGTTCCTTTGCCCAAATTACAAAATCGGGTCATTCACTGGCAGGAACCATTTAAATTAACCATTTGTTGTTGAAAACATTTATAAGGAGAAGTGTTTCTGAAAACTTTATAGTACTGACTATATAAATCAAGAAGCAATTTATATTCTATCCATTCTGTTTAGAATTTGTCTTTGGGATATAATTCAAATAATAAATAGAATATGGTAATCCATTTGTCCATGTGTTGTGAAAGATTGGGAAATGACTTTGAAATTACTTGCAGTGCTACTCAAGGCAGCCGGTCCCCAGGCAGGTAATCCGGGACAGAGAGGGCTTGGACCAGAACATAACTCAATTTGCTGATTTCTTCACTAAGAATTTCTTTTTTTCAAACAAACAAACAAACAAACAAACAAAGCCCAGCTGAAATAAAACACGCTTGCTAAAGTAGTTGAAGCTGCATTTTGCAATAAGCTTCTTTTTTCCCTGGAGGGCCCATAACAACTTGTTCACAAACAAGCATGGGTCCGCAGACTACACTTTGGGTAACACCATTAAGAAGCATTTGCTTTTATATTGGTCTGCATTATTTACCCAGAGGCATAAATTATAATGCACTTATCACTGAAAATATACCATAAAGGGAGAGCAAGGGGTAACTGAAATGACAAATTACATCAAATAGGGCTTCCTTTTAGTGTTGTGATCATGTTTGTCCTAGAAGTTCTATAAAGATCAACCTTGATTATTTCAGTATTTTTGCTTTCACCAATTTATATATAACTAATTCATAAAATGTTACTGAAGACCATTTGAATAATATTTAAAACTCTGCCTCATAATTTGTTTTTATGTTAAATATTCTATCAAGATTAAAAATCATTATTTTATAAAACAAACAATGTGACAATGGTTAAAAATATCCACACATATATGTATATATGCACATAGTTATTTAGCAATGAAAATTTAAGGTTAACGTTAGGGAAAATGTAATGCAATTTTTTCATTTGATATTTCAACCTGTATTTGTAATGAGGTTAAATGAAGTAGAAATATTATGGTTGTTAGTTATTTAAAGGCCAGAAAATCTTGAAAAATGTGAGTTCTATAGTAAGTAAATAGTAAAGATTATAAATAAAATTGGTTATATTTTTTCCATAAAAGCAGTTCTTCTCTTCCCCTTGCATTGTTATGATGGCAGGAAAAAAATAATTAAACTGAGCAATGAGTCAGGATCAAGATCTACTTTTAAATGTATTTCTGTACAAATATGTACAAATTTTGGTTGCTTCCTCATGTATGATACCATAATGATGTTGAACAGGCTAAGCAGTGATGCCTGGATCATGAGAGATTGATCATTAGTGCTCAGAATTGGCCTTCTTCACTCTCTCCAAACTAATGGTTTATTTTGTTGACCAAAAACAAAATAATTAAGTACAATATATATATTGGCTTTCAAATTATGAATCAAATTTTGCCACTCAAGCACTGGCTTACCTACCCAAAGAATGGCCATCCCTCAGATGCTCTAGTTTCAAATGACCTTTCCACTGAATAATTATTATTTTCATGCTGCCCCTTCCTCATTCCAAACGGTGTGAAGATTATTCTAGTCAAACACTGGGTCATTGTGAGGAATAGCTAATACGTTTTATAAAAAAGATGTTTGTGTTTTTATTAAACTCACTATATTAAGAAAGTAAAGTATAATATAAAGTATTCAATTTTTAATATATGTGTCTTTGGAGATAGCACAAAGTATTGTAGTTACTTAATTTGCAACTGAGAAGGCACATTAATTATCATGAAGAAGGCTTCTGTATCCAAGGAACTATTGAGGCTCTTTATACTGGCACAAAACATAAAGGGAAACTGGAAAAGCACTACAATTAAAGTCAAAAGACCTATGTTTGATGGGAAGTTACTGAATTATTAGCTCTGTGCCTAAACAAGTCACTCTATTCCTCAGAATCTTTCAATAAAATAAGTAATACATCTACCTCAAAATGTATTTGTGAGGATTTGGTGAGACTATATATGACAGGGCATTTTAAATTATCAACAAAATATTAATATAAAGTTGTGCTAGAATGTTAAAATCATGAAATTAGAAGAAACTTTTATTTTTCTGTTTTATATAACATGCTATGTATTACTAATATAGGCTAAAATAATATTTTTCTAAACAAGTTTTCCTAAGCCATCTTATTGGCATTTAACTTATATCTTCATTATATATGTATATCTTATCACTTTCATTTAATTTTCCTTGACAATAAATACAAATTATATACTAGGCTATTGGAGCACTGTCCATTTTCATTCAAGCTAGCTATAACAATTACTGGAGTTATTTTGATAAAATAATCCTACTTATCAAATGTTACTCTTTAAAAAAAAATTCCACTCATTTGGTTACTTTATGGAAAGTTTGTTTTTTAAATATATGTTACTGATCATACTGATTGAAGAGGCCAGGTTACTAATTTTTAGAAGTAATTCTTAAGTTATAAAGCTTGATAGCTTTTGTTTTGTTTGGGTATTTTTTCACAACTAATATAAAAATTAGTTTTTGTTATTAGGTTTTACCTGTATTGCATCATTCTTTGTTCTCAAATTAATGTTAGCAATATTATCATTGTTTATATATAACCCCATTTCTTGCTTTGAAAGACAAACAGAAAAGTTTTATAAGTAAAACAATTTTCATGGACACGTAGCTGTATTTATTCAGACTAACTCCCTTAACACCTAAATAAAGTATAATGTCAGAAAGCATTTAAGGGAAATCTTTTCTTATCTTTACAATTTTCTAGTGTCAGAATTTTTTTTTAAATATTTATATAATATAGTTTTCCAGTCTATTACCAATATCAAAGTACTTAACACTTAAAACAAGTAATATGCATGCATTTATATTTGCCTATACTATCTTTGGATAAAAATGAAATAATAAATATTTATTATTCATCAATTTGAACTTCCCCAAAAATTTTCTAACCATAATTTTGAAGTTCATTGTTTTTTCTGAATTATTGTTAACATTATGGGGATATGGTTTTAAAGCTCTTCATAGATCTATATAATGAGTGTTTCAACTCTTTTACCAAGAGATGTAATACCATATATTAGATACAGAACAATTCCTGGAAAATGAATTAGTAATTTCTTAGTAAGGAAACATAATGTTCCATATGATTTGCATTAGCAAATAAAGTTTTTGATGAAAACTGAATCTTCTTGGTATATATTGCAGGCAAATCTCAAAACTGAATTTAGGTAAAACTCCTGGTCAAATTACATAATGTTAAGCATAAACTAATTTTACCACATTATTGGAAATTTAAAACTAAAGTTTATCATTTCACTCCTAATTGACCCAAATTTTAAGACTTTTTCATTAAACCAATGCCTGCCACCTCTTTTGCGAAAAGTAAGGACACCCTCGCTATTGCCCCCATAGACGGCACCTGAAGGAGGCTGCTGACTAGTCAGCCCACGCCCTAATGCCTCTACTTAGAGTCAAAACTCCCCTAATCTCTGTGTAGTGGTTGAGAAATTTTGCTTTCTGTAAAGTAGAAAAGTACATTTAGAAATTTTAAAATGTGCCTGAACCTGGTAATGTACATTTGTCTTGTTCAAGCAAATCATAAAAATATAAATCACCTTTATTTAAAAATAAGAAGGTGCACCAAAAGCAATTCAGATAAGTAAGTTTTCTTCATTTTTGGATTTGGCTGCAACATATATCTATATACATATACTAAAATATGTCCTTATTGTACAATTTATTCTAAACATCCACCTATTCTGAGAATTATTTGACCTACTTGCAACTAATGTATTAAAATCTGCCACTCACCTATTACCAAGAGCACAATTTATTAAGAATTTACAGTTTTAAGTTGCAGATTCAAATCTATTGTTCCAAACTAATGTTATCCTAAGAACATATGAACTAAAGAAAATATACATTCTTCAAGGGAATTCCATAAAAATCATTCGGAACGTCATGTCAAAAGGCTGGTCACATACTAGAAACTTCTATACTAATGGTATACAGATTATTAGGTCAAAATGCATAAAACTTCATAAAGACATAGTTAAAACTGTTAGTTTGTAATTTCCCAAAATAAAATTGACACCTGAAAATGTTTGTTACACAATTTAAACATGTTTCATCTAAGAATGTACACATGCAACATATCCAGATGAAATTACAGCCCATTTATTATGACAAGCCAAAATGTGAATGTATTTATTTGTTTATATATATATACATATATATTTGGAGGGAGGTATTTTAAAGTAATTTAATTAATTTAGAATTAAAATTTTTATAAGCTATAAAGTAATTTTTGATATTTAATTATTTATATTACAGCTTACACATAATGTCAACTTTTTATTATTTAGGAAAAGGAAACATTTTTCAAATCAAAAGTACAAAATTATAAAAAGAACTGTTTCTAACACTTCTATACATTTTAACAATCAGTTAATATTTATGTGATGTATGACATTTGAAAAATATTCAACATATTAAATATTGTTAATTTAAATTTTATCATCTAAAGTCCTATTTATAATTTTGACCCTAAAGTCCTATTATTATCAATCATTGATAAAATAACTTTGTTGACCTCCTTTAAAAGTCTAATGATTAATTTAAAGTAGTTAATTCACATAGTAAATAATAATATGTAAATCCTAAATGTCCCATAATGAAAGCAAAATAAACCTTAACACATTGTAGTTTTGCATTTTTCAATTCACAGCTACTTCATTTATGGACTTTAACTGGTGACAAAAATAAAAAATGGGATAAAAAAAATATCAGCTCCAAAAACTGACAAATGTGCAGCAAAAGATAATGAAAACATGCAGTGGTTCCATTAAATTAACAACAATAAATAGAAAAATGTAACTAACGTATTACCAGTTTGTGCCATAAATTTAGCAGCATCAGCTTGTTCCTGAGGGACCCTTTTCTCATGAACAGATCGAGGTCGCTGACTTTTAATTGTATGATCTCCCATCATTCCAAATTCTAAAGACAGAATAAAGGTATATGAAAGCTTGTGTGTAGACATTTCTCACAAATTACATTACTGTCTCATGCAATATGTTCCTGCATTTACCTGGAAGTTACTTGATTAAATTAACAATATTAAATTTGCTAGACTGAACTGCTTGGAATATTTCTAAACTCAAGTCAAAAAAATCTATAAACAAGAACAAGGTTTCAAAAAACAGTAACAGTCAATAAAATGACACACCAGGTTTTAACTCAGCTTAATTAACAGAAATAGTGTCCTCTTTTCTGGTAACGTTGTGAAGCAATACATCAGAAAAAACACAACCAGTGTTAACTGTTGTTTTTCAGAGATGGAAGCCTGACTGCGTGACAGCTGCTGCTTTGCTGTTTAGCAAGGCCCCCCGCACGTTTTTCAGCACTTTTTATTGAGGAATGAGTAATCCTGTATCCTAGCTTTCCTGAGATAAACATTCATTTGATGGATTATTTTTCCAAAGATGAGGTTGCCCGGGGTCCTCAAGAGCTCATAGGAAATGGTGGCTGGAGTAATTTTCATTCTCTCCTCCACTGCCTCCAAAGAAGTCCTCATCTCTTTTCTAACCACATGTAGAGTTATGTTTAAAAAAGGGAGTGACTCCAGGTTTCTGCTATTTAATCCTTTAGTGGTATAACCTCCTCAGAAAGGTGAAAATCTGGGCCTAACTCAGAGACAAATGGGGGAGAGAAAAAAAATCAGCTGAAAAAATAATAGATCCCATGCAATATATTTTTTAAAATTCACAGGCTTACAAATATGCACGAGTTCCATGCTTATTGCACTGTTACTGTAAAATAATTTTAATAAAATCAAAGCCTCACTTATGGAACTGTTGTCTGTTTGGGCTCAGAGGAGTGTAGGTAGGGGAAGGGAATTTCTGAGGAGGTGGAAATCATGGTGATTTCTGTTACACCAAGAAGATTCTTAAGCCCTTAAGACCACGTATTTTATAGATGCCAGAAATGATTAATGATTGAGTAGCCTGGCCGGATGGTTCAGTTGGTTGAAGTGTTGTCTGGTACACCAAAAGGATGCAGGTTCTATTCTGGTTAGGGCACATACATAGGTTGTGGGTTTGATACCCGGTCAGGTCACGTATGGTAGGGGATCTCTCTCTCTCTCTCTCTCTCTCTCTCTCTCTCTCTCTCTCTCTATCTCTATATCTCTCTCTCACACACAAAATCAATAAACATTTTCGAGTGAGGATTACAAAACGATTGGGTAAAACAGATTTTAATGATAGCGCAGCTATATTGCCAGAACTAATAGTGTCAAAATTTGGGAATGGATAATTTCACCAGCTCATTATTTTGCCTTTCACCATCAATCCTTAAATAATCTTCTGCTAAAATATTGCACAAAACGTACTTGTGTAAATAAGCAGTGTATTTTGTAAGCGTTGATTCTACCAACTCTTGTCTTTTATGTAAGGAGAAAGATTAGAACACGTTTTTGTCCATCCTGGCAAATCCCCACATAAATATTAAAGTATGGTGCCTGACAAGTTGATTTGTAAGATATCCTTTCCAGATATTCCATGACATGAGAAATTTGAGAAATCTAAATGTGTATTTGTTTTTTGTCAGTTTAGATAAAATCTAACGCAGAAAATGGAAAATTTCCTAAAATGTCAGTTGGTTTAATCTAAAATCCATCACTATTTTCCATCACTGCCAACATCCTTTCATTCCATTCTTTTATTTGTACATTTTGTGCTACTTAAACCATGTTTCATTATCCTAATAAGTATCTAATCACATATCATTTAGTTCTTTTGAAAACTGACTACTTAAAATGTTTATATGTAGGCTCTTATGCGCTATATTTTAAAATTGTATAGATAATTGAATTTGAATTTTTCTGGTTCTGAAATAGCAAAAGAAGTTTAAGTATGCTTTGCCTTCTGTCCTCTAGAATTTGTCATTTAAATTGTGTGTATGTGATGTGTGTGTGTGTGTGTGTGTGTGTGTGTGTGTGTGTGTGTGTGTGTGTCAGTTAGGGCATTTTAGATCAGAGTGCATGTTTACATAAGTATGTTGGGGTCTCTGATGCTCACACTAAGATAGCTATGGCACTGGGAGGGCAAAGGATATCAAAAGAAATTATTGCATGCCCACAGCTTCTTAACTAAGTAACTTTATTACCTGTTTTCATAGCAAATTCTTTAACTCAGTGGAAACATGATAATAGCACACAACCTGTTTCCTAAAGAAAAATAGTTTATTTGTTCAGAGACTATGATCCTAAAATTTAGTGGTCTGAGTATGCTGGTGGACACTGCTGAGATGATTTTAAAAGTATCATGTTCAATTTTTAATTATTTCTAAAGTTTAAACACAAATAAAGTACTTGTTTTTTCTAAAACAGGCATTAGTAGTTAAGTGAACTACTTCATATTATTAGCTGGGATGTGATTTATATCTCTCAAACATATGCATAATACAATGTAATTTCAATACTTTCTTCACTGTAGTCACTTCTACTAATCGTCAATAATGTTATATGAACATTAGTGTTGATAGCTTATAAGGAGGTCACGGTCTTAAGAAATTCTTCAATCATCTGTGAATTCGATTACATATTATTTACATAACCAAAAGTTGAAATAATATATTTGATTATTGCTCGCAACATAATTTATCTGAAAAATTACTTTTAAAAATTGAAAACTGCCCTGACCGAATGGCTCAATTAGTTGAAGTATAGTCTTATACACCAGAAGGTTGCAGATTAGATCCCTGGTTGGGTGTAAGGCAATCAATCCATTTTTCATTCTCACATCTCTCTCTCTCTCTCTCTCTCTCTCTCTCTCTCTCTCTCTCTCTCTCTCTCTCTCTCAAATCAGTAAATCCATATCCTTAGGTGAGGATAAAAAAAAAAGTGAGAACTAATATGAGGCCTTGATAAAATTGAAGAACTGAAGTCCCCAT
This sequence comes from Eptesicus fuscus, assembly GCF_027574615.1. Classification (NCBI taxonomy): domain Eukaryota; kingdom Metazoa; phylum Chordata; class Mammalia; order Chiroptera; family Vespertilionidae; genus Eptesicus; species Eptesicus fuscus. The sequence continues at coordinate 31,015,996 of NC_072482.1, read as the reverse complement.
AAGATACAAAATATACTAAACAATTTATTCCTTTTATCAGAGAGAAAAACAACACTATGGCAGTATTTTCTGAATGTCCCAACCTATAGTTTCAGACCCAAAACAATGTGAATTTGTAAGTAAAACATGTAAGCTATTATCTAATCAAGTGAGTTTCTTTTGCCAATGTTTATGTAACAAGTGTTTGAAAAAAATAACTTCTTTGTCTTAGGGTTGTTATCAAAGGGAATATTTAACAACAAATGTTATGGTTCCATCCATATCTCTCTATGAGATATTTGTTCTTTTTCAAATGATATCTTCTTCACTTCTAATGAAAAGAAAGGCAAATTGTATCATCCAAACTTAGAAAACAACATGGTATTGTTTTTGCTATTCTCTTTTGTAGAGAATATGGTTGAGGTAAATCTGTAGCATAAGTTCTTAATGGTTTGTTGATTCATATTCAAATGATTCTGAGTTGGCAAAGAGACTATACTACATTAGTTACACGAGAAAAATAGCATAGCCAAATAAAAACATGATTTGCTTTGGTGAAAGCAAAGAAAAAAAAGTTATGAAATCAAATGAAGTAATGTACAGCATAATATTGTGTATATACATATGATACATGGCTTATGAAAGTACAGGGTTATTTCCTATGTCTTGATGTTGATGGTATCAATTAAGTGGCGGGGGGAAACTGTATTTAAGTGTAAAACTCAAATGATTGGAGATGAAATCCATATTTAGGTACATTTTCTCATAGACTCATTCACTATGTTTCTTGATAAAAAGCACTAGTCTCTAGAAGTAGGATACAAATAAAGTTATGTGAAAGATAGGTTTTGAAAATCTATTAAGTATAGTTTTATGTCTTTTCTTCCCCCATTCAAGAATATATAAGTACATCATTAAGAAACTAATAGACTTGAAAACTGACACTTGATGGTCAATTATCAGTTATGAAGTTTTTGTCTGGAAATTAAGGGTTATTAAAATGTGAAACTGTAGTAATCAAAAAGTTAAACACATATCCACTTGTTATTTAACCATGTGTGAATTTTTAACGGATAGATAAGCAGAACATCAGATTAGTTGATAATGGTTATGATTGCAATCTTTCTTGCAATGTAAACACTAACTTTCCTTTGCATTTCCGCAGAAATCTTCCTAGCCTGGGCTATTATTGCTTCTCAACAAACTTTCAAAGTTATGTCCTACTTACATTCCATGGCCAAATGGCACTACATTTTGTCATGGAAATAGTCCTGCCACTGCATCCTTTCTCTCGATTTTCTTTACTTGAAATGCCAGCTCTTCTAGACAGGCCTGCAACAAAGCTCCTTTTCAAGTCCAACTCAGAAGGCATCACGTCCATGAACTATTTCCCTATTAACCAATCATAATCAGCCTCTGTCTTTCTTATGTTTTGCTTTACGTCAATAATGGGCTTTCATTTTAACTATTAGATTAAGTGTCTTATTCTTCCCAGTATATTATACACTTCTACGGTAAGGAAACATGGTTGATGGATTTTGAAATCACGTCCTGCTTTGCACATAACTGGGGTTCAACATTTATTTATTATATAAATAAATTTCATGTTAACAATTGTTTTTCCAAAATGTAAGTTTCTGGATATCTAGAACTATTTAACTTTCTTGGAGAATAGTTTGATGGATAAAAAATTAAATTCTTACCAAAGTACTTGAAAGTTAGTTATGTGTGATGAGGATGGACCACATTTATTCTGTCAACAGGTTTATTATCCATAAATGTATTCTAGTTATTATCAAAATATTTTCAATATCACTTTACTTAGAACTTATACCTCACTGCCCTTAAACAAAGCTTGATATTCTGAAACAAAGCTTGATTTTGTCAGTAAACATTTATTAATTACTTAATGTGTGAGGTACTGAAGATATAAAGATAAATAAGAAAGAGTCTCTGATATTCTAAAAGCTCAAGGAAATCCACTAATCATGGCCCGATCCTCTGAAATATGTAAAATTATTTTAATAAAAATATTAAGCTATACTTGAGAACCTTTTTATATTAATTTTCTAGATAACATATTATCCTTAACATGTTAATGACTTACTAATATGTCTCCAAAGAGAACATACATCTTTTAAGCATTCAAATAGACATTTGATTTGTCATATCATAGTGTGTAATAATATTAAAGGTGTAACTCATTGGCAGAATAAATATTTTGTTACCTGGCTGGATTATAGTGGTGTAGACAAATTTTGTTAAGAAACAACTAGAAATTTTCTGAAATAAATTATTATATTTAATGCATTCTAGATTCATAGTTAGTCAGGAGTATTAGTTATTGAATTTATTAATTTATTTTTACACTTAATGGAAATACAGTTGGCTAATTGCATGCAAATAGCTGAGATTTAGACAGTGAAGAGCAGCCCAGATCACCAATCATTGACATCATTCTGTTTTCTGATACTTTTAGAAAATATTTTTTGAAATGTGCTAATACTTAAAAATTGTATTCTGTCACTCAATAACTATTTGTTGAGTGCCTACTATAGCCAGATATTTTATCAAAAGATAGAGCTTATAGGGAAAATGCCTGGAGTCTGTATTACCAAAGACGTTTCTAGAACTGGCATGAACTATTATTAGAAACATGGAATTTTAAAAGAGGCATCTTTTAGTTGAAATTCTGAAGGACACTGGTTAAAAAATACTTTGTGCTGTTGATTATAAAAATACAAATTTTATTTTCCCAAAGAACCAAATAGAAGTCGAATAAGCAGATAGAAGACAACTTCCAAAAATTCAAGAATAAAATTTTATAAAAGTAATCATTAAATGCTTAAATAAAATTGAGTAAATTAATATTATGAAATATTAAAAAATAAAGACATATTAAGACTTATTAAAATCTGAGAAATCCACCATTGAAATTTAAGAAGTTAACTGATATTCTTTCCTCAAAGTTATATTTTTTGGCGCTGCCATAGTTAGATACCTGGTTATAGGGACCAAGATACTGCTGTTTCTTACTATAACCAAACAGAATCTTTCTTTTCAAAATACTTCCACAAAAATTATTTTATTAAATAGTTGGCCATGATTCTGTTAAGTAAATGGGTTATTTTGTGCCACTTACAGAAATGAAAAAACACAGAACTGTCAAGGATATACTGCTGGTATGTTTACAGAACAATTAAATATATTCAGGAATTTTCAATTGAGTTGTTAAATTATAAAACACAAAATATTTTATAGAAATTGTTATCAAATATATTTAGTGTATATATTCTTAAACAAGTATGCTGAAATTTACATTTCTTTATTCCAAATAGTAACTTTGAAATAATTACATATAATAGATTTTTAAAGATATCCCCACATGTGTTTGAAAAATTTATAAAACATTTTATGTAGAATGATTATAGGAAATTTGCGGTATAAACCCTTAAATGATTATGTTTATACTTATTTTCTGTCTTTCTTCTGGGAAATGTTAGTAAATTGGACGCACTGCTCTATGTAAAAAATCATTAATGCATGTAATCATGTAAGAATTATTTGTTAATATTTCTTATATATTATCCACTTGCATTTTGTTATCTCACCTTTTTTGAGATAATTATTGAATTTTTATAAACTATCAGTAGCTTGAAAATATTTTATTTGTTGGTGGTTAAGAAAATAAATGTAGAAATACATAAATTAAAAATATAATTCCACTTGTAATATTAAACTAATAAATGAATGTCTTTTCTTATTGACCTGTATCAGAATTTAGCACATTAGCACATAAGTGGCAAAATAAGATGCTTTACTCTGAGCGCTAACAACTTGTGCAGAAGTCTAAAACTCTTACTCTATAATATTTGGATAATATTATTAAAGTGGCCAACAAAGATCTTAGAGAATCTTAAATATAAGAAAGTAAGCGGTTGTCCTTGGGTGAAGTATTTCTATATTTTCCTAACAAGAACAGAGCGTAGTTGCTTATAGTCTGAGGACATCTTTGGACCCCTGAGTCCAAACTATTGGCAACTCAAATCATTTAGTAGCCCAAAAGTTTACAGGAAAAGAGTTTCATAAGAAAGTCAATGCTTTTTGGTTTGATAGTTTTTATATATATTACCTTTATATACTTTTTATATTATATCTATTTTATTATATAATATATTTATTTAGAATGTTTAAGAAAAATGATTCCTCTATGATTTTTAAATTAAGGCTCATATCCATATGGCACTTTTCAGCTTGTCAAAGCTCATTTTAACTTATTATAACAGTAAAGAATAATTTAACTTAAAGCAATATTACTGTATGCATACTTATTAAAAACACTTTAATAAGATAATATATAAAAATGAGTACATTCTACAACCCAATTTAAGTTTTAAAAATGAGATAAATGTTTACTAGATCAAAATATTTCAATATATAAGAAATGGGCCTGTTTTTTTTTTATAAGACACTGGTATCTGGATATTTCTGACACATCTTTATTGCACTTAAATTATATTTGATTTAGTAGCATGTCCTCAAGGTTACTCTTTGTACCTGGAGGTAAGAGAGGATTTATTCTGTCTTTAAACATTTTAACTTATCTATTATGTTCATACAGATAAATTTTAGAGAATCTAGTAATATCAAAGTAAATAGTTCTAGTCATGTTTTACATTTCTCTACTGCTATATTTCTATAGTTTATTATAGAATTTTTAGCTCAAAGCGTTATCATTTTATACATATTTACTGAGGGAAATAGCAAACTGACTTCCTTAATGAAAACGATTTTACTAAGACATACATATAGCATTTATAATAATTTGTAAAAATAAAAAGAATACCATCTTAACCATTCCCTTACAATTTTAGCTTATATTTTAGGAACAAATGACTATACATGGAAAACATTTTCATTTTTTTCTAGGATATAAATTATCTTTATAATCAAATAGCATATATTCAAACTTGTTTTCTTAAGTTATCATTATTAGTATTAAAGCCAAGTGACATTCCACAGAGAGAACTAAACATTATGAACTTTTTCAAAATAGTGCTTCATGTACCTAAAGATACTTAAGACCACTTTAACAATGTAAGCTAAAGCTGAATGTGAAGGGTGACAAGTAAATGGGCAGCCACAGATGCAGCTCATATTTCAGAGCATCACACCTTAAGATCTCTTGACATCTTTGTTCTCTTTGTAAAGGGGATTCTGGGAATATGATCTAAGGTCTTTTTTATGCTCTACAGCTGTTTTCTCAGGTCAGAAAATGGCCCATGAACATATGGGTTATCTCTCAACAGACCAAAAGGCCTCCCTGAGGACATACCAAGCTTGATTAATGGGTCTGTACAGACACATATGCATTAAAGTCTAAGTAAGGCAAAGAGTTGTATTGGCTGCTTCTAAACATTTTCTTAACTCAATCAATTTTGAACAGTTATCTTGATTCATATCTAGCACTAAATCATGGTTTACTTTGAATTTGAGGTCTCAGACTGCCTAATTCTTATTTAAATCTATGTATCTATGCTATAGCTGGCATTCACATTGGAAAGTAATATTTTTAGAAGACAATATGCTTTCAAAAGCATTTGGTAATGAATAAATTTTATTCATTCAGCAAATATTATATGAGCACTTCATTACATCCCTGACAAGATTCTAGGCACTGGAGATAGAGCGGTGAACAAAGCAGACAAAAGTTCATTTTTGTAAGAGAACATTTTACAGTTAGCCTTAATCTGATATTCAAGGCTTTTATGATCTTATATGAATACTAGAGGCCTGGTGCACGAAATTCATGTGCAGGTACGGTCCCTAGGCCTGGCCTGTGATCAGGGTCATCTTTCCCAGCTGCCCACAGCTGGCCCCGCTCCCTTGCCACCACCCACCCTTGGTTCCGCATTCCCCATCGGGTGATTGGTGCCTGACAGCTGGGGCAAGAGACCAGGAGGTCCCCTGTTCCCACCCACTCACCGGCCCCGCCCCCACTGCAGGTGGCCATCAGGGTTCAGAGCCTGCCGGCCGGGGAGAAAGGAACCAAGATGTGGTCAGTGCGCCTCATAGTGACTGGTCCAATGGTCGTTCTGGTAATTCTGCCGTTAGGGTCAATTTACATATTACCCTTTTATTATATAGAATTAAATTTACTAGCTAGCTCTTTATAAAAATTAAATATAAGCAGTCATATACACATTAGTCAGATTAATTATTTTTATTTATTCTTTTATTCATAGACTTGTTCATATAAAACTAATTTATGTTTATATCTCATACAGATCATTCTACAGAATTAAGATAGTTGTTTAAATAAAATATGTTTACACAAAAGGCATATCACTATTGCCCCCAAAGTATTGTGGTCTCATTGGTTTTTCTTGTATTATCTTTAAATTTTTCTTTCTCAACCTTTTAATTGTTTTTGTTATACACTGGGTCTATTCTCTATATAACTTAGGAGAGACCATTTCTTCATTCTATTCTCTCATATCTTTTAAAATATTTTTTTTGAAAACTCCTCAAGAAGTTATCAAAAAAGTATACATATATGTATATTTTTTTCATTATACCATTCCTCCCTACATTCTTATTGCTAGACATTTATGTTGCTTTCAAAGGTTTACTACCAAAGAAGAGATTCCTATAAATGGCTTTGCTGTGAGGAAGCACAATTTATATTTTGATAGATATTGTCACATTGTTTTTGAAATGTTTCTTCTAATATACTTCATAACAGATAGTGTAAGGAGAGAAAACGCTAGATCTTTTTGGTCTATTTGATTTTTATCAATATAAAATATCCCTCTTTATTCTGATTAGTGCTTTTCATATTTCAATATTCAAGATTTCCATATTTGACTTTTATCTGGTATCAATGCTGTTATTCCTGTTTTATTATCACATTTGTTGGCTATAGCCTTTTCATAGTTTATTTTCAGCCCCTTGGAGTCATTTTATTTTAAGCATAGTCACATATGCAACATATAGAGCTGGACTTTAAAAATCCCAACTGATCTTCTTTCTTTCAATCTGAAATTAAACTCATTGACATTTATTGTATTTATTAAAATGTTAAACTTATTTCTTCCATCTTATATTAAGGTTTCTCTTCAATATTTTCTCACTATTTCTATTTTCCCCCTCTTTCCTACATTTCTTGGATTAACAGGAATTTTCAATTATTATTTTTGTCCTCTAGATATCCTACTTCAAATATTCTTGCTATACACTAATTTTGTTATACATACTCATATGTATTCTTTAATCTATCATTCTTTTTAGTGAATCAATATCAGTACTGTTTCCCAAACCAAGATAAAGGTTTGGGTGTGCTACCACTTGTCCTCTGCCTTGACACACATACCTCATTTACTTCCAAACTGCTTTATAAGAACACTGTGCTTTAATCATTTAGGCTTCACTATTCATTGTATTAATTCCTTTGTTGATATTTTTCTTGGAATTGTTTTTAATTTTGTTCAAGTATATGCTTCAGTGGAGAAGGGGTCTAAAATGGATTTATTTTGCCCTGACACTTGAATGTTAGCTTGGCTAGGCCTAGAATTTAAGACCAAGAATTATTTTTTTCTCACTGAACTTTGAAGATAACTTATACTGAATCCCAGAATTCAGTATTGCCTATGAGGTGTTTTCTTTTCTTTTCTTTTCTTTCTTTTTTTTTTTTTTTAAGGATTTTTCTTTTTATCTTTGGAGTTCTGAATTTTTACCAGCATGTGCCTGGAGCATTGGTCTTTTCCATTCTACTTGCTTGGTAACTCTTTTTCCCTTTTAGGACAGGGACCAGCATCTCAGCTGAGCACACTGAATGAGTTTCCCGGAGCCAACTTTCCCTTGTCTTATCCGTCCTGGGTGTTCCGAGTTACTGCAAGCCGCACTTCACTTTCATCTCAGCCTCTACATAATCACTAAATACTACCTCTAGGTAAACGGAACTCCTGATTTCTGATTATTAAAGGGCATGTGCTAAATCTATTACTTTGCATTTCGTTCTCTGAACAATTCTCTTTCCTGTTTACAGAAGCCTTTAAAGAGACCATCCTGGAATTCCTCTCTTCCCAGGCACCCAGTAATAAAAGGCAATCGGACTTCAAGCCTCCTTGAATGAAACTGCTCTCTTGGAAGTCATTTGCCTCTTAGAAACGGTCACATTCATCTTGAGTCCTTCAGCAATGGATTCCCCATCCCACAGCTTCTTCTAAAATGCTCACTCCCTTGGCTTCCAAAGCTGCTGATTTGCTTTTCTCCCTCCTCCTCGCTGCTCCTCTGTCTCCTTCACTGCCTTGGAGTTTTCATCCTCTAAATGTGCGTTTTGCCTCAGGTTCTGACTCAACATTTTCTCCCTCAGAAATTCCATCCTTTCCTATAGCAAACAGTTTCTCGCTTCCACAGTCTGATGTGTATCTTCCAAACACCGATCCTGCAGTGCCACCTGCGTATTTTGATGGCAAAGTCAGCATTTATGAAAACAAGTGAATCATTTCCTTATGAGAGGTGCTCCTAGCTATGCATTTCACATTTATTTTTAATACAAATGCGGGGCTCAATATAGTTTGTGAATAAATAAATAAATAAATAGCAAAATAAAAGCTGACCAGATATAATGCAGAAAACTGTCTTAGGTTTACCAAATTATCTTGCTGGTCCAGTTTGGTTATGTAAAGATAGGACATATGGTTTGATCTGGAAAAATGAATAACATATTCACAGGTTCATAATTTGAAATTTACTGAGGTTGCCATGGAGGGAAGTTGAGGCTTACTGGGGACAAACAGAGAAAGGAGGTGAGGTTAAAAGGTCTTGGGGAAGAAATAAAGAGAGAGGTGTCCATTTAAATGGTGGGAGGACAAGAACAGAGGAGAAAACTAAGAAATGTGGGTGAAAGAATATCAGAAGCAATTTTAATAACAGTGATATTGAAGTATAAATGTATGTGCTATGCTGGGTGAAATATAATACCTCTCCACCAGAGCCAGACTTACCTTGTTTTAGAGATACTGATAGAAGGTGACTAAAGAAACGAAACACTGCTTTCATGGTGAGATTGGCAAGGGACAGAACAAAGAGAATAGCCACAGAAGCAAAATACAAAGCAACGATTGATATTACAGCTCAAATACATGTAAGAGTAGACAGGAAGCCCAGCCAGTGTTGCTCAGTGGTTGAGCATCAACTTATGAACCAGGAGGTCAGGGTTAGATTCCCGATCAGGGCATATGCTGGGCTGCAGGCTCAATCCCTAAGTGGGGGATGTGCAGGATGCAGCCAGTCGATGATTCTCTCTCATCATTGATGTTTCTGTCTCTCCCCTTCCTTTCCTCTCTGAAATCAATAAAAATATAGTTTTAAAAAAGAGTGGACAGGAAAATATGTAAAGAATATATGTAACCCCTCTCTCAAAGAATCCTTAGGAATATCAGGGAGATATTAAATTTCTAGTTCTATAGTATGTGGCAGTTCAAGACAAGTGTTTGTTTAAAAATTATCCTGAAGGAAAGACAGTCAGTCCTCCGAAGGCTGGGGAACTCAGGAGCATACTGATGACCACTCTAGGATAACAAGCAGACATTCCCATACTGGTATGTGGGTAGCTCACATTGGTAATGTCCATTAAACATGGTTTTGAACCTGATTTTGTACTTTCTTAACCATGTGTGAACCCTAACATCATCTAGCAAATAGTCCAAAGTTCATTAGCCATCATCATGGGTTTCTACAGAGCTGGTGGCCAAGGATAGGCAAGGGGGTTAAAGATGGAATCTCTTACATGCTAAGTCCTTCCCTGTTTCAGTTTAGAATTTTTCTTCCTCCCTCATCCCAAACTTTACAGGGGACACTAGCTCTTACTACCCAATCATAGTGAATTTTTTCACCAAGACTTAAGTGGGAGAAACAATTAAGGTTTTGCTTCTTTGAAGGGAGAATGTCTTCTTTTGTGTTGAAGTTTTTGTTTATTTTTTAATGTTTTACCTGATACTTTCAAATTAATTATAATCTCTTCAAATTGGTGATTCCATATATTATTATAATTTGGCCAGAAGTTTGTCACAGAGGGTATCTTCCTAGCTGGGGTACACCTCGTTTTACAAGTTATTTTAAAATGGATATACTGGTGTTTTTCTGATGACTAAAGTTTTATGAGTCCACATTGGGCAAAAGCTGTACTAAATCTCATTGTTAACTCTGCATTTTTTAAAGCATAGAATTCAGAACTTGTGGACTACTTAGCATTTATTTGTGGTCATCATTTTTAAAGAAAAATATTCATAAAGTAAAATATATGGAAAGAAGAGTGCTCTGCATAGTAAAAGAGCAATAATTTGAGTGAGAATCGTGTCAAAAATTATAGTTTAATGTCAGACTTATTTTGGAGATAAAAATTTTGAGTGCTCAATGGATAAGGCACTTTAGAGAATAAATTCTAGGAGAAAAGTTTAAGCAAATTTAATTATCAAATTTCAATAGAGAATTATAGGTGCCATACAAATATATCGTCATTAGAATAAAAAATTGAAAATATTTAGCTTAGGGGAAAAAAACCACCACCACCAGGAAGAAATGGTAACTTCCTTTGACTATCTGAAAACCTGTCATGTAGCAGAAGAATTATGAGAAAATTAACTGTTATTAACTAAGAAAGAAAGAGTTTAGGGAAAAGAGATCAACTCCATAAGAACAACTTTCTAACAATTTGGGGCACATAAAAAGGAATGGGTGTCCATATAAAGTACCAAGCTTTATATCATTGGAAGTGCTGTATGAATAATGAATTCTATAAATATAATTCCTACAGGGATTTACTTTGATTCCGAGAATCCGTGATTCTTATCTTTCCCCCAAACCTATCTTCTATCAATTTCCAAATCTTAACATATCTCTGTCCAAAGCATGTTCCAAATCTGTCAACGTCCTTCATCTCTACCACTAACATTCTAGTCTAAAACCCACTACCCTGTAACACTTGGTCCACTGCAATAGCTTCCTGACTGTCCATGCCACTGCCCCACCCCCACCTCTCCACCCTGCCACCATTTCTCCAGCTTATAATCTATTCTCCACATAGCAGACAGACGATTTAAATGGTAAAACAGGTTATATAAATACCCTTCTTAATGTCCTTTTATGCCTCCCCAACTCTTAGAATAAGATGCAAGCTCCTTACCCTGGCTCTTATTAAGAACCCTATATAATCTGCCCCCGCCTGCATCTCCAAGATCATCTCACATGCTCCCTATTACCCACTGTGCTCCAACCATACTGGCCTTCTTTTAGTTCTTTAAACATACATAGTTCATTTCTCCTTTGCACTAATTGATTTCTTTAACCAGAAACTCTTCTGACCTTTGCATAGCTGATTCATTCTTATAATTTTCATTTAAGCTAAAATTTCACCTCTTTTAAGAGCGTCTTCCTAACCGCCAAATACAAAGTACCTATACAGTCATTCTCTAGACGTGATTTTAATTCTCTGTGCAGAACTTATCAATATCTGTCTTTTTTATTTATTTGTGTAAGAACTATATCAACCTACTAAACTGTGAGTTTCATAAGAATAGGGATCTTGTCTATCTTGTCCATCACTGTATCTTGTGCCTTGTAAATGACTAAAAAGTATTTTGGAACAGAAATACAAAAAAAAAAACAAACAAAAAAAAAAAACACACACACAAAAAAAAAGAGAGAGAGAGAGAGGAAGTGGAAAAATAATTATTATTAGTGAATAACATCATGATCTTAATCTTATTCACTGCATCATGGTGATTTCCTCAGGTCTATCTTCTAATTCACAAATATATATCTTGACAGTGTCCAATTCAGTGCTTAACGTATCTACTGAACTTTTAATTTCAGTGACTATATGTTTTACTTTTGGTAGTTCTATTATTTCCAAATATATTTTTCTTCCATGTTGTTCTATATTTATTCTTTATTATTTCTATCCCTTTTTAAAAAGCCACTTTAAACATATATTTTTTATGGTTTATTTAAGGATATTTTTTCTGGTTCTTAGTGTGCTCCTTGTATTTTTGTATATATATTTGTTGTTATTTTTGCTGATTCTACTGCATGGTATCTGTTTTCTCACATAATTTATTTTATTTTGTCTTAGCTTATTTCTATTAAGGTTCATCTTGCACAGTATTTTCCTCCCATGAAACTGCTATATTCCTCAGTATAAAAGTGTCTTTCCATAGTAGTAAATTTCTTGACTTTAAGTTGCTACATCACAAAGTATAAATTCACACCATGGTATGTGATAGCATATATTTATTTTTTGGGGGGAGGGTGCCTTTTTCTCTCAACCTAAGCCTCCTGAAAGAAGGCAAGCTTCTTTCTCACTGTGTCCCAGGGCCTTCATGGCCATTGAGTGAAATCTCTCCAGATTGTCTTTGGCAGAAAGGGCAGTTCTTTGATACCCGGGTTTATATAGTTGGATTAACTTTTAGTTCCCCAACCCACAAGGCTAAGGACACTCTTCTCTCCACAAAGCAGCAAGGAATTCCTAATTCTTAGCCATTTAGAGATTTTAACTGTACAAAGCATTTAAAAGCCACCAGCTTACCCTTAATATTTTGCCTTTTGTCTTTTCATTATTACTGTTGAATTTTATGGGCATGTATGCATTTCCCTTTCTTTTCAGTTTAGCTCGTTTTTGCTGTCTTTACATTTTATCCATTATTTCCATGAGTTTTCCATCCACCTCAGCTCATTTTGCTGTGTTAGAATTCTTTTCAATGAGTTCGGCCCTATATTTAAATGCTATTCTCCTCATGAGTTAGGTTCTATTACTAGTCCCATTTTAGATATGGAGTGGTAAGGTTTCAAGTGATTATGTTGCTTGCCTGTCATTATACAGCTAAGATTATGTCAGGTCTGGGATTCAAAAATCACATCTAATTAATGCTCAGGCCATGCTCTCAACTATAAGGCCATATAGTTAACTGGACCACTAGAGTCCTTTTCCACTTTAAAATTAATTTTATATCCATGCACTTTGCATGATATACTTCCCTAAATTGGAATACATGGTCTTATGATGTTAATCATGGTGGAATATAGAATCAGGCTAATGTTTGCTCAGTTTTTATCATCTCAGCTGCAGGTACCTTCCAACTGTTTTGTAGGTTTTTCCTTGATACTTCATGGGAAGGAAAATATGCTAAATTAAGAGTCTCACAATGTGAATTGCTATTAAGTTGCCCTCCAAAAGAGTTATTTACATGAGGTTGGAGATAATGAAAATATTTTAATGGTGAGTAATGTATCACACTGCTTCTTCCCTAATGCTTTCACCCTTGGCAACGGATGCCTTTTTAATATTTCCTTCTACCAAAACCTCCTTTACTGAGCATAAATAGAAAATGCATTTCTATTTTCAATGAAGCATTGAAAAATGTAAGTCCCGGTCGACATTCGATTGATTCTCGAAGCGTCCCATTAAAAAATCAGAGAAATTTATACATTCAATCCTTAAGTTACTGAGACTGAAAAGGCATTAATTAGAATGTAAAGGTTTCTGGCTCCAATCTTAAGAAAATAATAAAATTTTCACAACAATACTCAATTCTTCTTAGTAAATGGCTGAGAAAGAACTGAACTCCTTTTCCAGACAAGCAATCTGTTAATTACTCGTAAAGGTCATAACTGAATCACACAAGAACTTAATTTTTCTATGTAACAGTGCTCTATGTTCTTCTCAAACCCTATGGTTTCTGAGAACCAGAATTTCCCACTACCTCAAAACACTAGATTGACCTCAAAAACAAGTCTGGAAAAAACAGCCTTCCACACATTGAAAAAAAAGAAAAAAAAAAAGAAACACGAAAATCCACCAAATGATGTTTGACATTTAAGAATGACCTTTGTGGAGTAAATAAAGTCATTTTCCAAAAAGCCAACTTTCAAACTTTCCCAGAAACACATTTGCAAATGAAAAGACATCACCAGCTAAAAAAGTAATTACTAGCCAGAAACCTTTTAAAACACACACACACACACACACACACACACACACACACACACACACACACACACCACTAAAATTTGTGAAGTTAAATGCCAAGACTAAGTCAAAATATTCCATCAATTCTCACATCACTTTTGCAACAATGCTGAATCAGTTTTGATAACTCAACTGAAAGATCATTTCCTTTTTAATTGTTAAACCTCTTTCTTGCAGCCTCCTCTAAAGATGAAGAGCATCTTACACTGGTATCCAGCGTGTCTCACAATTCCGTGACTTACATACTTAAAGTAGGTTCACGGTTCGCTTTCTTGACCTCAGTCTTTGCCCTCCAAATCTCATACTGATTTACAAAAGGCAATTTCTAGGCTTTAAGCAGAAGAATGGTTATAACCATTTAAGTCCCACCCTGAGATCAACCAGTGAGAAATCTCAACAAATCCATTAAGAAAGTTACCATGAAATAAACATATGAAATTACACAGTCTTTTTTATTTTTATTGTTCGCACTTAAGTGAAGATTTCTTTAGTACCTACTACGTCACTACGATTTGGTAGAAAGGTTGACTTTTTTACTTCATTTGTATTTCTATGAAATAAAAAATTCTTACTCCCTCACCGAATGTAGCGATGAGGAAGTAAAGGATAATGTAGTAGTACCCAGTTACACTATAAAGAGCTGAGAATCAAAGTTAGGTGTATCTGTTTCCAAGGCCCAAATTCTTTGATCTACAATACTAAAAGTAAACTCACAAAGGCAGGGTATTATTCCCACATATAAAAGTAATTCAAGTTCATTCTAGAAAATAAAGATTTCAGAAAAAAATGTATTATGTGTCTCCCTACTCCCCTACCAAAATATTCTATCATTATCTTCCAAACCTTGGACTCTCTCTTTTGGGGGGAGGCATATATAATAAGAAGTTACTATGTTTTTTGAGAACTTCTATGAGGGGTTAACTAATAGTGAAAAGATTTCACTGTTGAGAACAACTTTACTGAATTAAAATCTCCATTGTCCCCTAGGGACACAGAGCAGCTTTTGCCATTGAAAGTCATCCCACGGGAAGAGTATTGACAGGGTTTCTTCCAAAAGAAGAAAAAGAGGAGGCCTCCAGGGGATCACTGGTGAATTTAGAGGAGACTGAAACATTTCATAATTGGACATTTAGTTAATTCACCAGGTCTGTTTCCCAGCTTGGGTACTGTCAGATAAAGAGGAAAGAGAACCTGTGGGAGATCCTTCCATCAGACTGTGTCAGCTACAAATACAGGAGTGGATTATATTTCTGCAGGTGAGGGAAAGAGATGAGGATTTGGATACCTTCAGGGTTCAAAAATTAAAAAAAAATAAAATAGGATAGAAATGACTGACTCTATCAGTGACCAGGAAATCACAACATGGATTTACTTAGGAGAAGTTTATGGCTTTAATTTGAGTTTAAGGTGAGAGTGTAATTTTGTTGTTGTTGTTGCTGCTGTGTTTTTGTTTCCACTGATTTTTTAGAGATAGTGGAAGAAAGGGGGAGAGACAGAGAGAGAAACATTGATATGAGAAAGATACATCGATTGGTTGTCTCCTGTACGCAGCCCTGCCAGGGATCCAGTCTGCAACTGAGGCATGTGCCCTTGGCCCAGAATCAAACCTGGAACCCTTCATTCTGCAGGCTAGCGCTCTATCCACTGAACCAAACTGATTAGGGATAGAGTGCAACTTCTTCTTCTTTTTTTTTTTTTTTTTTAGAGTGCAACTTCTTAATACAAATATTAGCAGATGGACTAAGAATGTCAATAAGAGGACACAGGCTTATTGACTTTTTACTCTGATGGAGGTAGGGTGAGGGCTGCAAAGTGAATAAAAATTATCGGCTGCTTTGGGGAAGGCCCACATTTGGGGTTGTAAAAGGAAAGCAGAACTTTGAAGGAAGATGAAAAGAAATAGTGAAAGTAGACAAAAAACTAAGAGAATTTCAAGAGAGTGTTTCACCAGTAAAGTCAAGACAGGCGCATTCAATTAACAAAAAGAAATCTCTTGGGATTTTAGAAGGTTACTAGATTTGGAAATTAGTAATGGTGACCCTCAAGAATAAAAAAATTCTAAAAATATGAAAGAAAAAATAAATTGATGAGAAACAGAAAAATCTTAGAATCAATCATTGATAAGGTCAATATATGTGGAGACTCTAATGAAACCAATGAAGACATATAAATACATGAACAAATTAAAAGGCCGGTGTGGCTCTGTGGTTGAGCATTGACCTATGAACCAGGAGGACACGGCTCCATTCCCGGTCAGAGCACATGCCCGGGTTGTGGGCTTGATCCCCAGTTTGGGATGTGCAGAAGGCAACCAATCAATAATTCTCTCTCATCATTGATGTTTCTATCTCTCCCTCTCCCTCTCCTTTCCTCTCTGAAATTAATAAAAATATATGTAAAAAATTAAAAGGCCAACCAATAGCTACATAATTTATTGATTTAATGTTAAAGGTAATGCCATATTTACACATATTAATATTTCTTTGAAATCATTAATATTCAGAAAAAATTTGCAATAGTAATTCATGAAGCACAAGAAATATTTAATTGTCCAATAAACAAAGAAGACAGGAAATGATAAAAAGGACCAGATGTTGCTAATAAGGATCAGATTTATATACACTGGGGAGGGGTTGACTTTTAAGCTTTTACAACAAAGTTATTTCCTGATACAGACAAAATGTTACAGAACTTGGAAAAGATAAAAAGGTACCAAATTTGTTCTATAAAATGAGGGTAACATGCATAGTGAAATATGACAAAAATAATTAAAATGAAAATCATAAGCAAAATAATGTATGAAAAAACTTCTAAATAAAATACTATGTTGAGCTGAGACTGGTTTGGCTCAGTGGATAGAGCGTCGGTCTGTGGACTGGAGGGTCCCAGGTTCGATTCCGGTCAAGGGCATGTACATTGGTTGCGGGCACATCCCCCGGTGGGGGGTGTGCAGGAGGCAGCTGGTCGATGTCTCTCTCTCATCGATGTTTCTAGCTCTCTATCCCTCTCCCTTCCTCTCTGTGAAAAAATCAATAAAATATATTTTAAAAAAATTAAAAAAATAAATAAATAAAATACTATGTTGAAGTTAGTAGTGTATGAGAGGAAAAATTTCTCACAACTAAGTAGGGCCCAGTCACATGATTAAATAAGTATAAATATTGGGAAAACTGTGATAAAAATATAATTTAAATGGATTTGGAAAACTTTGAAATTCACCAACTATTCTGAGTTAAAATTCTTTTAAAACTAGAAATCCTTAATATGATTAGAAAAAAAACAATAAAAACAGTCTCAAATCAATAGCCATATCCTACATAGCAATGAAATTCTAGAGACATCATCATAAGTGAAAAGTACAAAACAAGGATGCTCAATGATTATTTAACACTGGTTTGGAAGTAAATCCAACACAATTAGAATCAAAGCATTTATAAAACAAACAATGGAAAAAGAAAAAAGTTGTTTTTGTTTGCAGACAACAGAATTATTTACCTACAAAAACCAAATTTAAAATTGATAGAATTAATGAGAGTGTTATGTCTGAATTTTATGAAAATACTCAAATGAGTAATTTTATTATATTAACAATAGTAACATAAATCATTTCTTAAAATTACTAAAGCAAAGTGTAAATCAAGCAACAAATTGAATAAACATGCAAAAGCTATATGAAGCAAACAACAAAAGTTAGCCAGAATTATAGTGTGTCAGACACTGTGCTTCACAATAAAATCTTATTTACTTCTCACAATTATCTTATTACAAATGTACTATGTTCTTTTGAAGCTTAGAAAGATAAAAATCCCACAGTTAAGTGGGAAGAGAAAGAGGAAAAAGGTGAAGGAAAAGAGAAAAGAAAAAGTTAAGAGAAAGTGGTGATTACACAGGCAAATATTCATAGACTAGAGGCCCAGTGCATGAAATTTGTGCATGGCGGGGGTCCCTCAGCCCAGTCTGCACCCTCTCACAATCTGGGACCCCTCAGGGGATGTTACTGCCAGTTTAGGCCTGTGGGATTGGGCCTAAACTGGCAGTCGGAAATCCCTCTCGCAATCCCGGACTGCTGGCCCCTAACTGCTTGCCTGCCTGCCTGCCTGATTGCCCATAAGCACCTCTGCCTGCCTGCCTGATCGCCCTTAACCACTCTGCCTGCCTGCCTGCTTGCCCCTAACCACTCTGCCTGTCTGCCTGATTGCCCCTAACCACTCGTCTGCCCTCCTGATTGCCCCTAACCACTCACTGCCTGCCTGATTGCCCCAAACCACCCTGCCTGCCTGCCTGATACCCCTAACCACTCTGCCTGCCTGCCCGATCACCCCTAACCACTCGCCTGCCTGCCTGATTGCCCCTAACCCCCTCTGCCTTAGCCCCTGCTGCCAAGGCTTAGTATGGAAGGACGTCCAGAATGACATCCGGAAGGTCGTCCAGCTGTCTGGTCTAATTAGCATATTATGCTTTTATTATTATAGATGTCATAGATCTGACTGTGGAAGACTTTCTGTACATAATAAAATACGTTATTTATCAGAATGATCATAAATATAATCTAAGGTTTAAAAACAAACCAGGGAAGATATCTGCACAATCTTACTTGAATATATAATTCTGACAAAATAATGATAATAACTAATAAACATGCTCACTCCACTATCAACCCATATAAGATAAATTACAATAACTGTTTTAATCTATTAGATTGGCAAAAGTTAGAAGTTAGACAATACTTTCAATACCATCATAAAATATGTACTCAAGGAATTCTCTGTCTTTAGCAACTTGGCAATTTTTACTCTCTTGAACATATTTGATTAAACATGGTAGAGACATGGTCAAACATTTATGAACAAATGTTTATTGCAGAATCAGCTGAAATAGCAAACAATTACAAACTAAGGAACAACTAGTAAATAATAAAATTAATGCAGCATTTGAAAACCATTTTTTTAAAGAAATTTTAATGGCAAAGGGAAATGTTTTGCTACATTTATAAGCACATTTTAAAAGAGCCCATAGTATACTGATCTCTGAGGTTTATGAAAAAAAAATTTTGTCTTTATAATTAATTTTCTTTCTCAGATTATCCACAATGATTATAAATCATTTCTAAAAAAGAGAAAACGTAAGAAATTGATGTCTCTAAGTAAATTCATGTATTTGGGGAGAGTAGGTGGCAAAAGCAAACACAGAAACAGTCGTCAAGTTAATACATTCTGTAACTGTGAGGACAAAAAAGAGAAAATTGGGACAACAACTGGAAGGAATACTAGAGTTTAACTATTTGGGAAACTTTTTAACCTAATTTGCAAAACTCATTTACAGTTTGAAGACAAAGAACTGCTGTGAAGCAAGGAGACACAGGGATGATCACCGTTTCTGCTTAGTGCTGTGGAATGAGGTTGAAGATGGAGGTCACGGACCAGCCTGCAGCAGGTAGTATTTGAAGTGGGACACCTGTAATTGTCTGCTTGGCCAACCAAGCAGAAAGGGAAGCCTGCTAGAGTTGTAACTGCTATTGTGATGAAGAAGGATCACAGCATATTTTGCTGCAAAATGCATCTACTTCCAAGTAGCCTTATAGTTTCAGACCACAATTAAAGGAAGTATTTTGTTCAATCTTTATGGACAGGAAGTTAAGACAAATATAATAAGACAGAATTAACTTGTTATGAATTATTCTTAATGCCCGAGGCTCAGGAAGAGGTTTGTGCAGTTCATGTCAGCTTGAGAAAGGATAAGAAAAACATTAATAATGTAAACACACAGACTAGTTAGAAGACCTCCATATAGATATCCTAAATGATTTTTCATCTTGAGGAATAAAGCTGTAATAAACCACGGCATGGTTTTGGACCTACTATTTGGAACTACTAATAAAGAAATAACTCTTACATGATGATGCTATACATTGGCTAGATAATATAAACTACAAAAGAAAGCTCCAACAATCTAAACATACATTTTCTTCATTATGATATCATCCAATCTGAATAAATGTAATAGGAGATTGTATACCTTCTAGGCAATTGTAAACTGGAGGTGGCTTTGGACTTGCTGGTACATACAAGGAACTGGTGATTTAAAAGATAAGCATTAGGGAACTGTGGCTACAGAGAGAGGTTCTTACAATAGGAGGCTAGAGTGCAAATTCACTATTCATCTCCACAACACGGCCCTGGCTTTGGGAACGTCATGGATATTGCTTTCAAGTCTTAACTAAGTCAAATCTACAGTCAAAATACAATGAAACACTGGTCCCATGGTGTCCTGAGTCACTGCCATAATCACCGTCATTTGCATTATTTTGTTTCTAATATAATATTTGTACTTATAGGAACATTCTCACAGAAGCTTTTTTGAATTACTATTTTCAAATAAATATTTTCATGCCTAAACACCATTTTTTTTCTTGATGTTAATGACTGAAAGGGTCAAACACGGTTGTGTCTAAGATGAGAGCATTAGGCACATAAACAGACCAGGGGTCACCGCTGGGGTGTGCATTCTTGGAGATCGGGTGTGATGTTGCAGTCACTAACCTAGAAACCTGATGCTTACAGAGAAGAATGTGATACTCCAATAATGCCCGACTATAAGGTCTGCCCCTTCACTTTTGCTCTCTTTTCATTTTCAAATGTTTAGAAGAAAGAGCTTATGCCATGTTTATAAAACATTAATGTGCCTAAGAAATGTTTATCAGATTCTAGGGTAGAGAGCCCCAAGAACATGCATTTTGTCACAAGCACCAGGTAATTCCATAGAAGATCTCTACTTTCTAATAATCACTGCTCCTCAAACACAATTTATCCTTCACAATCTGTCCATGAAAGTGTTTGGTCTGGCTTACAGAAGACCAAAAATTTCACATAAACTATGTTTCTAACTTCTATTTACATATCTGAAGATTAATTAAAGCCAGTCTTCTATGGAAAAAACACACACAATTATTTAAACTAGTTATACTCTCCAATTTATATGGTCTCTACTAGTTCCTAGATGCCTTTCTTAGCAGTTTCACTAGTTTATTTTACCTGTTAGCAACTCCAGACTTTGGAATTTCCCACACCTATATAGAATCTGGTTATTCCATCTCATAACTTAAATCTAATGTCTTACTTTAGACTGCCACTATGTGCTAAATTCCCTAAGTAAATTCTTGAGTTTGATTCAGCAAAAGGTCATTGAAAGTTTACTATAATTTCTCCAGGTTGAATAAGTGAGAGTGCTTTAGCTACTGCACTTAGGGTGTTAGAGGTATTACAAGGGCCATCAGTCTTAGAGGCAGATCATAATTTTTTCAAGTTTCAAATAGCAGTAATTCAATTGCAGGTGTCCTAATTAAGTAAAACTGTCTATTTAAAAAATTCTACTAAGAAAGATATTGGGTTAATAGCTCTTTTAGGTTAAATTTTATCTATAGAATATTAAATATATACTAACATAAATAAATGTATTGGACAGGCTATAATTTTTTTGAAATATCATTTTTTGAAATATCATCATAAAATTTATAATCCTATTCCATTCATTAAGAAGTATGTGCTCAGAACTTTTCATGGTGGATTTTCATTAAAAATTGATAATTTAAGCTATTTCTTGATGTTAAGTAATGAGACTTAGAAATATGTTAATGTGAAATATTATTATTATTTTTAAACCTTAAACTATTTAACTTTGGGCTGTCATATCTGTTAGGTACTATGATCCTTCATCATGGACTATTACTTTAAAAGTCTCTCCTTGCCTCCCCAGATAATTTACCTTTTTTTCACAAAAGATTTCTTTTCTGGGTAGATCACTGTGGCTGCTCCTAGTAAGCTCAACTCAGAAGTGGAAATTATGGGCCAATTTGTTTTTTAATCTGTGTCCCAGATTCAATCATATGCCCTAGACTTCCAAAGGAGTCCCAATTAAAATACTCTGTACTCATAAATTCACCCACACTTATTAGCACATGTTGGTTAATATTGTTTTTATATTCCATATTCAGAGACCCTCAGAAACCAGAAATCTTATGAGATATTCCCTACTATTAAACAATTAAAAAATATCTCAAGAGCATATAATGTGAGGTCAGAGAGACTTAAAATCACATCATCTAACCCCTTCAATCTATTCTATCACAGAGTTTAAATTGGCAATGCTTATGCCAAGGTCATTAGATAGAGCTATTTCCAGTTTATCATCCAAATACAAGAAGTCTCATATGATTATATTTGGTAAAATGCAATTTTTTCCACTTTATAGCAAATAATACAATTAGTTTTCCAAAGCCTTATCTGAACAAGATGGTAGTCTTTGTCATGGCTTCTTTCAACATTACCATACAACCAAGAACATTATTCACAATTTTGGTTTTGAATTCCATACTACTAGTACCATATCTAAGTTTTTATTTAAATTATCTTATTCTGCATATCAAGTTAGGGGCATTTATGAATTTTTCTGGTATCATGAAGAGCAGTATAATGAAGGGCAGTAGACACCATTCTTTAGTGATTCATAATGAAAAAAGCAAACAATCTCCAGGGTATTTAAGTCATGACATGCTGTTTCTTACTTAATGAAAGATACATTAAAATCATTTGACACTACCATATGTTAACAATCATTTTCTAAGCAGAAACACACACACACACACACACACACACACACACACACACACACAACATTACTACAGATGGTTTGATTTCGTTTCCTAAAAAAAGTTGCAGGGAACAAACCCTCTTTCTGTCACTAAATTTTTAATGTGATAATAGTCACAGTTTTCCTTGAGTAAAATAACTGAATATGTATAGATACACCTGCAATTTTGAATCAGAGGTAGCAATATGAATAATGCCTAATTACTTGTAGACTGGTTTCAGAATATAGATAAGAAATCACATGGTACAAGATTGTAGAATCTATATACACCAGTATGATGTTACTGAAAACCCTATACCATGAGTAAAAAGGTTTGTAGGGAGTCATCCATACTCTTAGTTATGCTCTAGCATAATAACATATTATAACAATATATGAATTATATAATATATGAATCCATATATTAAGAATATGTTTATTTTAGCTAAAAATAAATTAGCATTAAATATTATCAACAAGGTACCATTTCTCTCATTTTAAAATATTTAATAAAAATATTTTAATAATCTTAAATAACTGAAAAAAATTAACCATAGTACTATCAATCTAACTCAACCCATTGTATTGTATTTTGTGACTTCCTTTCCAAGCTTTGTCCTCACATAGTTGAATAATTTTTTTCTGATTTTGTTTAAGATTATTTGATAAGAATTTTTCATTATATTATGTAGTGTGCATAATACTTTGTTTTTAAACTTGTATTTTAATGTATGAATTTATTTCTCTATTGTTTATTTATGTTGTTAGAATTTCATGACAATATTACAAGTCATGATAAAATGAACCATTTGTTTTAATTTTTATTGTAATAAGAACATTTCACATATCTGTCCTTTTAATAAGTTTTTATTTACTTAGTGTGGGAAAAAGTGTCTAAGATTGCTCCCACTGACCTCCACTTCTGGCATTCACACCCTGTGTAGTTGGAATGGCTGTTGGGTGTGGCTAGAGTCAAGAGATTTACTGATTTTCAGATACAAAAATTAGTTTTTTGCTTCTTGTGTTTTTTAAAATTATAGGCTCTGATCCCCCAAATCATGTATTAGAAATCATTTTCCTTGGCAAGCGTGTTAGAGGTGAAAGCTGAACCAAGATGCCTAGACTAGCAGAGAGGCACAATTATATTTGATGATAAGATTGGATCAGGCGCCCTGGCTCTGGCTGGTGTCACAGAGCGGTTAGAGTGCTGGCCTATGCACTGTAGGTTTACAGGTTCCATTCCCAGGTCAAGGGCACATACATGGGTTGTTGGTTTGATCCCCAGCCCTCGTCAGGGCACTTACCCAAAAAGAAAAAAAAAAAAAAGATTGAATCTGGTGATGATACTGAATATTCCTTCTATTAAAAATTCTTAGTGAAACATCAGATGCTCGTCCTCATCTCCATGCTCATTCCCCTGATTTTGTCCTTTGCCTACACACTTAGTGCTTCCCCAGCAAGAAACAGGTTTGTGTCTATTAAAGTTACTCACCTGTGAATTTTACCTTTGCAAGTATGATTAATTAAAACAGGCAGGTAAGAGTTCAATTTAAAAAAAAAAAACAAAACAAAACTGTTTCTTGACTAAAGCAAAACTATACTCACCATTTTTTGTTTGCTCCATAACTTTAATACCATCAATAATTTTTTTTTAAATTAGTTATTTCCCCCTTTCTCTAATAGCTGAGACAAATCAGACTGGAAGGAAAAAAGAAATTTTTGCTTCCCTTCGTGACAATTTCTGACCATGATTCCAAGATAATTTGGATTTTTCATCTGGTCTTCACTCTATATAGAATTTATTGGAGTATAGAGGACATTCAGAAGGTATTATAAATTTTCAATTTCTTTTACATATTTTTTCTAAACTCCATGTGATTATTGGCTATAAGGTCAACAAGTTGTAAGAGAAGTATAGCTTTCAAGCATTATTTGTACCTGAATCCCTTTTCTTCTTCTGTTTGTTATTAAGTGTCTATGTTCCTTTTAAGAGAAGCTGCTAGTTCCAGTAATCTTTCAATCCACCAAAAGGCCATGCTAACATTGTTTTTGGCTCTTGTCCTTATATCAGAACTTTATGTTCCTCATTGGAAATTGTTGCCCACACAAAGATATACCACTTCTATTTGTTTTGCCTTTTGCCACCAGTTCCATAATTTCTTTTAATAACACATAATTGTATGTTTTCTTTATAAAAACTAGTACTTGAAATTTTCATCTGCTAATGCAGACCACTTGGCTAATAACGTAAATTGTTTCTTTAAGAATATATACATTCAGCAGAAAAATGACATCACTGAAATTCCCATGTTCCCAACTCTAGGCACTAGATTTCATTTATCTGCTTTGGGTCTTGATATTTTGTATTTTTTAACCAGCTGTTTGGTGACTAGTCATCAGAAAACACTAGGAAGCATAGTGTGTAATACATTAATCCTTACCAATAGGGAGTTTTAAGAGAGCAAGACTTTATATACTCATATTTAAAGATACAAAGTATTTTAATGCATGAGAAGTTCAGTTTATTCCCTAAAATAGAAGCATATGACAAGTACTGTATTTTTCCCATCTTGTAGGACCCATGCAAATCTATGGGGTAGGGCACAGACAGATCTGCTCAATTCTACCCTCTTGTTGAAGTCAATTCTACCCCCAGACCCAGAAAGAAGTCCTTCCTCTTAAGCATCACAAATATTTGCAAAATCCTGGATACTAAATACACATTCCACATGACTTGCAAAAATAAAACAAAGGGAAAGGCAAGTGCAAAAGACATTTCAAGTCAGTATGACTTGCTTCAAATCCTTCAATAGGAAGTGTCGTCTGCACAAAATTGAACTTAGAAAAAAAATCCATCTCAGCGGATTCAGCAGCCTGTGAAGCCAAGAAAATATTTTCTGAACTAGGGAACAAGTAGAGTCACGTGTCTGGATCAGGATTATTATGCTAATGAATAATATTTGTTTCATTAGGAAATGCCTTCTAGATTTTTTTTCCTGTGTTTAACTCAACAGCAATTATTTTTTTCATTAACTCTCTTTACCTATGAGATCTTAATTTTTTTATTGAACTTATTGGGGTGACATCGGTTAATAAAATTATATATGTTCCAGATGTTTGTGCAATTATATAATACATCATCTTTATATTGTATTGTGTGTTCACCATGCCAAACCCAGTCTCCTCCCATCACCATTAAATTTTGGCAACATGTTGTGTGTGTGTTTTTCCAAAGTAATGCTTTCAATAACTAAAACATGCAAACTACCAAGTGATAAATGGAATTTTGTCTGATTATATTCATTGTACACTGAAATAAAAAAATGTTAATTCACTTAGCAAATGAATTAATAGTTATTTGAAGTAACAAATTAAACTTGTATCTTAACTATTATATCTGAAGTGAAATGTTCCTGCCAAAATTACAGGGGCATACCACATGTTCCTTAGACTCATTTAAATTTTGAGATCAGGAGCAGTTAGTGTTTTGATGGAGCTATCTAAGTAATTACTTCATCTGCATTTCACAGGCCATTAGTGCATTTTCCCCCCATACTAACCAACTCATCTGTGTATACAACATGAGTTCACAAGGTAATTATCTACTTTCTAACATGCTCCTTTAAGCAAGGGAGACAGATAAAGGAAACACACAATCTTTTGAGGACTCATGCTATAATTTTCACCTCTTGAGAGTCATCTTCCTTTTATTTTCTCAAATTCTTTTCCCTAGTAGGCTTAGTCTAGCAAGAAATTAATGTTATAAACTGTGTAACTCACATAGTACAGGAATTACTCCCCAGAATAGACACTGTGAAAGTTCAACAGTTATATTAGAAAAACCTAACATAGCTCAAACAGTGTGTCTCCTTTTTATGTCCCAAGTTTTCATTCAGAATGCTAAAACAAAGGCCCACTTGGCTTTCTTTAGCTAATGTAGGACATTAGCTAGAAAGTACAGTATTCCTACGTGGGTAGATTTTATGATTATCGAATTTAATAGGAATTGCCTGCTAAATAATAGGTCATGGAGTGACTACAGTTAATTCAATGGGACTATGAAAGAATTAGGATAAAACTTCATTAAAAGGTCATTTTATAGTATTATTCATGAGATTATAATTTGGAGAGAAATTTAGCTATACTATATTTTATATTAGAAGTTTAATTTGTATATTATTAAAATATTATTTAAAAATAAATCACATATATTATCTATACTTACATTATCTAAGAAATTTTAAGCTTTTCAAACTGACTTTTGTAATTACCCATTAGGATATGGGACTGTTTCGAATGAAGGAAGATATATAACTATTTGAATAAAGTTAATTTTAGAATTAGAATCTGTTTTTAAATTCCAACTTTATTTCCCTTGGAATTTATAAAGACTATGAATTGGTATAAAAATTTAAATACATGGAACTTAATCTTAACTTATTTTTTAAAAATAAACAGCATTCATTTAACTCATATTTTGGACATAAAAGTAACTTTATACTAGTGTATTAAGTTATACTGTTTCCTTTTTCTTTTCTTTCCACCTTCCTTCCCATTCCTTTTTTTTTTTTAAATCCTCACAGAAGGATAATTATTCATTTAATTTTTTTTATTTTTTATTTTTAAAGAGAGAGAGAGAGAGTGGAGGGGAGGGGGAGAGACAGAGACAGAGAGAGAGACAGAGACAGAGACAAACATCAATGTGAGAGAGACACATCGATTGGCTGCCTCCCAAACACGCTCCGACTGGGCCAAGGATCGAGCATGCAACCGAGTGCCCTTGACCAGGAATCCAACCCGAGACCCTTCAGTGCATGGGCTGATGCTCCAACCACTGAGCCAAATCGACCAGGGCTCTTTCTTTTTAATGTTTAAAACATGACAGCAGTGGAATAGGAAGCATAACACAGAAAAACAAACAAAAAACAAAAAAAAAACACAGCTAATTATCTTGGAGAAGGTTTCCTCTTTTTCTATATGAGTAGATATAAATCCCTATTTTAAATACTAAGGAAAAATACTGCTTTTCATATATATGTAATTATGTTTAATCTTTAAAGATGTATCTTAGACAAAGGTCTTTCATTTTAAAAACTTAAAAATGTTGCACCATCAGTTTCATTCCTAGAAAAGTAAAATTATATGAAAAATGCCATTTTCTTATTATTTAAGTAATGGAAGCAGTTCAACAGGCCACTGCTTATTTGTGAAAGTAAACCCATACAATGAAAGTAAACAACTATTTATCTGGGTGATAAATTGTCATTGTTTCCCATATATTCCCAAACTGTAACAAATCCTTTCTCTATTAAACTGACAATCTGGAAACCACAGGTTTTATTTTTTGTTTTCTACATGGTAATAATAGTAGTGTCTACCTTCCATCATTATTAACATTTCCAAGAAAAAAACCCTAAGTGAAAAGTTTCAGTGCTTTCAAGGGTCTTAGAACTTCAAAGAAAAGTATCAGAGGCAGGCATTAGAAGAATAGCTAAGAAACAAAATCTTCCTCTGGTGTAGGAAGAAGCTGGTTAGAACTAGGCAAGCTGAGAATTCTAGACTTGAGGCTATTTTATAAAGTACAGAAGTTATGCAACTTCTTTCCCCACTCTCCAAATTGTGTCCTTCAACTGATATTATTTTAGTTTCTTCTGGTTAAATTTACTATTCAAAGTATATAGTATACCAATCTGTATACATTTCTTTGAGTTTTTATTTGCTGAAATGTAGTCATTTGACAATAACAAAAAATTATTTATGAGCCGGCCAGCATGGCTCAGTTTTTGAGTGTCAACCTATGAACCAGGAGGTCACGGTTTGAATCCTGGTCAGGGCACATTCCTGGGCTGTGGGCTCCATCTCCAGTAGGGGATGTGCAGGAGGCAGCCGATCAGTGATACACTCTCATCATTGATGTTTCTATCTCTCTCTCCCTCTCCCTTCCTCTCTAAAATCAGTAAAAAATATTTTTTAAAAATTATTTATGAACACTTCCATTTAGTAGTTACATATTCTTTCAGCAGGCAGTGCTTTTGTTATTTGACCAACACTCAGCTATTGCACACATACCATATGCTAGGCACTCTGATAGGTATGAAAAACAGAAGACACACATGATCGCTGCCTTCAAGGAATTCATAGTCCAGTAAGGGAGGCTGAGGGAAATAAATGAGTACAGATTATAAAGAAAATACACTGTGTTGCGTAGGAGAATAATAGGGCATTCTGGCTGATTTGGAAAAAGGAGCTCAAGGAAGACTTCTCTGAGGAATGACACGTAAATAGAGGCCTGAAAGACTTTAAAAAAGTAAGCATGTAAAGAACAGGGAGAAATAGAGGGACGCATTAGAGAAACAAAGACCAAGGACTTGACCTGGGAAAGGATCAGCCTGTTGAAGGAGCTTGGCCCATGTGGCTGAGGCTTTGGTTGAGAGTGAATTCTTTCAGCCACGATTCAGTAGTTGGCATCCTATCCCCAGGCACTGAAGAGCCCCTGGAGAATTTTAAGCAGGGGAAGGACAGGTTGCAATTTATATTTTAGGGATGTCACTTGGTGGTGAAATCAGTGTTTTAAAAGTCTCTTAATGCTTTATATCAAGTCAGTAGCCACCATCCACATGTGACTATTTAAACATAAACTACTAATTAAAATTAAGCAAGATTTAAAATGCAGTTCCTCAAATTCCCATGTGGCTGCCGGCCACCATACTGGCCAGCACAAAGAGAGATCATTGCCATGGGTGCAGGGACGCTCTCCCAGGCAGCAGGCAGCGCTGCTCTGGAACATCGGCTCCTCCATGCCTTCCTAGTCTCCATTCTTCAGCTCCTGCACCTTCCCGCAGGCTCCGCCAGCTGTGTGATGGCTCTTGGCTTCCTCATTCTCATTCCTCCTGTTCTTGGCTCTTCCACTTCTATGCCTTCCTTCGCCATCAGCACTTCCCCTTCCCTTTTCTCTCCCTGTTCCAGACACAGCTTTCTGGTCAATTTCACAGACCTGTTTTGATGGCAACTTAAATTCAAGGTGTCCATAAATGCATTGTTTTTCTTCATGATCATTTACTTATCCTGACCCCTCTATTTTTTATTAATGACACTGGCAACGTCTTAGTCACCAGCTTTAAGTGGTGTGCACTCAGGCAGATATGCAATAGTTAGTTAATCATAGGTAATCTACCTTCATAATGCCTCTTACCTACTTTAATTTCAAATATTGCCAAATAAATTTTAGCCTAGATTATTGTTATAATTTCCATGATAAATCCATTCCAAATCAGCATTGGTAGATTAATCTTCTTAGAGTAAAGTTTCAAGCAAGGGCTTCAAAGATAGATGTTGCTTAAAGATACATACTGTTTTCCCAGGCTATAAAAATCATGTCGGATTTCCACTTTTTCTGTAGCCTGCTCTTTTTCATAGCTTGTTTGCTATTCCAGGAACCTGTCCTGTGCATTTCACCCTCAAACTTTGCTTATGCTATTCCCTTTCCATCTGCAAAACATCTCATCTCCACTCTATGGATTTCTATGGACTTTTATTTAAGACCCATCATAAATGCTACTTGCTCTTTTAAGCCATTCTTTAGATTCAAAACTTAGTATTTTCTTTAATTCCAAGTACAATTTTTAATTTATTTTATTTCTTGAGTTTACAATTTTTCATCTTGTATTACAGTTTATTAATGTCTTGTACCTTGTAATCTCTACAAACAATAATAGTGTATACATATTTATATCAAAGGCAGTATCAATCATATTTATCAAATTAAGTAATAAAAATATCCTCAAATTTATTACAAATTTTATTGCAGCTGTAAAGATATATTCTGCTTTGATTTATCTAGGTATCAGAATAAGTCTTTTTAAAATTTAGCAAGTATGGTATAACAATTTCCTTTTAAAAAGTTTGCAGTGAGAACTGAAGTCTTCAGTCACTTGGGGTTACTCAGATGGAGTGTTTTTACCTGTGAAAAGAAGCATAAAATTTTCTGTTTTGTCAGGGAAAAAGCATTTGCTAAGGATAAATTAAACATCGTATGTGAAATTCTCAAGTGACTGCACTTACCGATAAGTCAACCTCTGCCAAGATTTCAATTTTCAAATTCTTTAGCCCAAGATGAATGCCTGAGAATGCAAAAGTCACGATTTGCTCTTGGATACACGGCATGGTTCTCTTGATGGGTGGCATACAGAATGAAAAATAGATAGGCTGACATCTTTAAGTGTCTTATTGTTTCCTTAGGACTTTATTGGAAGAAGAGATTTCCAGAAGA
The DNA here is from genome assembly GCF_027574615.1 of Eptesicus fuscus. Taxonomy (NCBI): domain Eukaryota; kingdom Metazoa; phylum Chordata; class Mammalia; order Chiroptera; family Vespertilionidae; genus Eptesicus; species Eptesicus fuscus. The sequence goes on along the minus strand of NC_072482.1, from coordinate 30,985,094 downwards.
AAATATTTTTATTATTTAAATCATAAAATGTACAGAACATATCATTGAAGTTTTATTTGGAGAAATCACTTGAACTATTTTAAATTCATAATTGGTTGATGGCCATGTATAGAGCTTTACAATAGTACTTGCTATTTATATCTATATACATTTAATACTATTTATATATAATTATATATCTATAATATATATGTAGATACAAAATTATATGTAAATTGTACTTCATAAATTTGGGTTAATCTGCAAACGCTAATGACAAGTTCCATGCTCCATGACATAGTCATTGCTACTCATTTAGATGTCAGTAACAGTTACTTGATATCAGTATGGAACAACGAACAGCATATAGTCTAAAATATGGACATCACATACAACTGTTCCACTAGTTGTCACCAAATATGCTCATGGTCTCGGGTTGATGAGCCATTAATAAAAATTCGGGAGCCAAATGTTAATACAACTTTTGGATGAGTTATTGTTCTAAGATGTTACTTTCTTGTTGTTGTTATTGTTATAACTTAAACCATGGAAATCAAGATGCTGAGCTGAAATGAAGTCTCAATTTCAACGTTTAGATAAGCAGGACACCATTAATTAATTTAGAATACACAGGTCATTCATTAGTTGCACCACTAAAATATTTTTGAAAGCTATACACTAAAAATTATACTTTGTCCCACTATCTTAACTTTTCTAATTGACCCCACTTTTCCCCTGACATCTACCTCCATCAGCCTTTAACGTGAGGTCATTTCTAACATTAAAAAAAAAAAAAAATTAGTGTGTCCCAAAGCAAATACCTTAATGAACATAATTTCTATGTTTGCTACTTTCTATCTATTTTGGCCAATTAATCAATTTGATATTACCTGTGGAGCATTAAATCAATAAGAAAATGAGGAAGTAATATAGATTCCAAATAATCCTCGCACATGTTAAGAACCAAGCACACCCCTGTCTTGGGGCTGGCCTCCCCATTTGCTCTTGTCTCAGCCTTAAAAGCTCCACACACTGAATATCTGCAGAGTTCTTCCAGGACCATGCTTCCATGCCATTTCCAAAAGTGATCATTGCCAACCATCTATGCAATAATCAGAGTCTCCATTTCTCTTCATGTACTTATTGTGCTTTATTTTTCTTCACAGCATTTATCATTGTGATTTATTTTTCTTCACAGCATTTATCATCATCCTTCCTTATATATTTACTAGAGGCCCAGTGCACGAAATTTTTGCACGGGGGGGGGGGGGGGTTCTGAGCCTGGCCTGCGCCCTCTCACAGGGAGCAGGCCTAAGCTGACAGTCAGACATCCCTCTCACAGTCTGGGACCCCTCGCTCATTACTGCCTGCTTGCTCGCTACTCTTTACTGCTCAGCTTGCTGCTCTTTAGAGCTGCCACAGAGGTGGGAGCGGCTCCCGCCACCACTGCTGCACTCACCAGCCGTGAGCCCGGCTTCTGGATGAGCAGTGCTCCCCCTATGGCAGTGCACTGACCACCAGGGGGCAGCTCCTGCATTGAGCATCTGGCCCCTGGTGGTCAATGCACACACATCACAGTGACTGGTTGTCAGCCATTCGGTCAATTTGCATATTAGCCTTTTATTATATAGGAAAACTACTTTTTTTTTTTTTTCCATCAGCCTCCCAATTACAATGTAAATGGAGGGCAGGAGCTTTATTCTTGTCATGTATTCAACACCCAAAATGTGTGTCCAACATCTGACAAAAAAACATAAATTGAATAAATGATGAGACCAAAACAATTCATCCTATTGGACAATTCAAGTGTGCATAGTCACCTGAATAGACACTCCTGATATCTACCTCTTCCATAATCATATAGAAATCTTATGTTCATGAACGAATTCAACTGTTAATTATGGAAAAAATCATATCAGATCATTATCATTTCTTCTTATAAATACATAAAAAAGTTATAAAACTGTTAATAAACCACTTTTCTCATTGATCTCCTGTAAAATCTTGACAAGTGGTTGTATATATGTTGCAACCCTCTCGTGTCTCCTCTGTTGCTAATTTAATTGATCAGTGAACACCAATTTAATCTCATCTCTCTGTCAATCTCAAATTGTACCCCTATAACCACATTTCCATTTATCTGTCTGATTATGAGAAGGATATATTTTCTTACTCTTTAACCCATTGTATGCCATTAGCATCTGTAGACACAAGCAGCAGACCTTCCCCACACACCACGCGTGTCTATTAAAATAAAATGTTTTCCCTATGTGGCAGCCCTGACCAACTTTAAAATCATTTTTCGTGTCATTGTTCGTGAGAATTTTTGGCCGAAAATACTCAAGAACACCCAAATTGTGAGTAATATATTTATTTTTACAATATTCATTGCAAATTGATTTTTTAAATTAAATTCAAAATATCTTGGCATGTGGGGATGGTTTCCATTTTGGATGCTTGTTAAGTAACTAAAATTTTGTGAGAAACTAAAAGGCGCTGTTTTGGCATGCAGTAAGCATGACACTTGGAAAGGAGTGCCAATATGAGAAGAATAAAAACTCAGCTCCTTTCACCTATCAAGTGTGTGAATGGATATTTTTATTTTTGTATTATTCATGTTAACTTTGAATTTTTCTAAATTATGCTGCCTGCTTAGACCTTGTACAAATAAGGTTCCCTTTAGGAGAAGTGTAGGGCTACCACTTAACTTTTTTGGCTTTTTCAAGAAATATCTCTTTTGATATATTTTAGGTATTTTTTATGAAGATTATCCCCATAAAAGAATAGTAAAATAAATTATATGAGATAGTTGGGAAATCTCATCACTTATTAATTTTAATTAAAACAGATATAAAATAAACAGTTTAGTGAAATTTGCATTGTTAATGTTAAACACCAGGTATTTAGTATCTGTATTTTTTTTGCTATGACACAGAAAATTGTTTTGCTTAACATAAGGATAGATATAACAAATTAATTATTTTAATAATCACTTAAAACTACTTCGGTTGGTTGATGATCATGAAATATATTTAAGAAATTGATTTGAAGCCTTGGCCAGGTTGCTCAGTTGGTTAGAGCATCATCCCGATACTCCAAGGTTGCAGGTTCAATTCCTGGTCAGGGCACACACAAGAGTTAACCAATGAGTGCATAAATAAGTGGAACCCAAACAATGTCTGTCTGTCTGTCTCTCTCTCTTTCTCAAATTAATAAATTAAACAAAATGGAATTGGTATGAACACTTGATGAAATGGGCAAAGAACATGCATAGGAAGTTCAAAATGGAAAAATACAAATGACCAATAAACAGTAGCATATAATGTTCACTTATAAGTAACCTGCAAAATAAAAATGAAAACCCTATGATATATGTTCTAGATAACAGACTGCTCATTCTTTTATTGTTGAAAGAGTGAGGAAATGGCTACTTACATATTCTCTTGGGGATAAAAACTGACTTCTATAAGGCAGTTTGAAAATATGTTTGACAAGATTTAAAATCGTACAGCTTTGACCAAACAATGTTGTTTTTAGAAATTTACTCTAAAAAATAATCAGACAAGTGTGTTAAAATACATATCCACATGCATATATATTGTGTGTATTATTAAAACAGTGTTGCAATAAAATACTTCTATGTATTTATATGTGTGAGTATGAATGTATTTTTATAACAACAGTATTTATAGTTTAAAATACTGAGAACCATCTAAACATAAAGAACTAGAAGTTTACTGAAGTAAAATTTCATAGAGGTTATAGGGATGAAACTGTACAATTATTCATTGAAAAGAAATTCACAACTAATTATGAGTTGAGAAAAACAGGTCATACAACAGTATATTGAGAATGACCACATTTTCAGTTCATAAAATATAATCACATTTCTGGGACAAAATTTGTATTTTATGTATATGCAGAGGCGATAAGCTGAGGGATTGATGCTAACCTATTATTAGTTACCTTTGGATGATATGATTATGACTGATTTTAATTCTAATTTTTTCCAGTTTTTTTAATCTGTGTTAATTTTGTTAATATATTTATTTTAAAAAGCACTTTGAAATACTGCCTAAAAATAAATAAGATATTTTGGTTGTAGACAGTTTATTAAACCATAACCGATCGTATGGAAATAAGTTGTGGTGAGGTCTAACTATGCTTTTAGAAAGCTATTATTGAATAAAGAGTAATAAAGCATATATGTGAGACAGTTCATATTTCTGACAAGTGTTCCATTTTTACTTTCTGGTTATAGAAAAGTTATAGCATCATAAATAGTGATCGATGCCCCAGATACATCCTTTAGAAGAGAGACTCATGGGGAGTTATATTAAAGATGTACACAGTAGGTAATGAATATTGCACTTCGGGTTTCTGAAAAACATTAGTGAGAGATAAGTAAATAATGTCAAAACAGGTTGTTGCCAGCATACTATACTAGCAAGTCTAAAAGACCCGTATTTGATGATGGTGGGGGTATGGGGAGACTCACTTACTGTCAGAACAAGGGAGTGAAAATGTAGGCTAAAAATAGAGAGCATTTCTAGTTGATGTGTATGCTATATACCTTACTGGGAAATATGGTTGTTATTAATTTACTGAATTATAGTTCATCAAACATCCCAATTAGTTAAATAATCACAGAAACCATCCCCCAAATGTATGAGGTACATATTTCTGTTTTCTCAGGTTCCTCACTTTTCCTTGAGTTCCATATTCAAACAATTACCCGGTCCTGTCTTTTCTTTTCCTTCCCCTCCTGCCCCCCCGCTCCCCCCCACCCCGCACTTACATTTGACCTCAAAAACATTCCTTTTCCATTTTCATAGCCATACCGTAGCCCTTGGCTGACTCAGGCCAGGATTCTTACTGTTGGCTTCTAGGATGAGGATCATTACTTCTTTCCAATCCCTTTGATAGGGCTCTCTCACTAGATACTTTTGACATGTCAATTTGATTCTAGTATTTTCCCTTTACAAAGACTACAGTGGGTCTCGATGACCTAACAAATGAAGTACAAATTCCGAAGGCAGGCATTCCACATTCTTGGCAATCAAATTACCTGTCTTCTGATTATTTCATCAAATTGAAGTCAACCCAAAACATCTTCCAAGTTTATTTTCTATAATTTCCGCTACTGTGTTAGTCCTGCGATGCCATAAATACTTTTCTCTCTCCCTCTCCCTTTCTCCTTCTCCCTCTCCCTCTCTGGCTGTCAGATTCCCAGGATGTACTTTCTGCCTTGTTTCTCCAACCTCATCTCAGGCCACATGCTGGGCCCTTGGGCGATTTCACGCCTCAGGGCTTCTCTGTGAACTCTTTCCTGTGCCTGGAACACTGGTTCTGTGTCCCTCCTCACCTGGCTACTGCTTTCTCATGCTTCATGTTTCAGTTTAAGCTCTTACTCCCTCAGGGAGACAAGTCCCGATTCCCAATCTAATTTAGCTTCAATTATCCTGTTCTTGTCTCCCCTGACACCTTTGCAGCACTTACCACAATTCCTATAATGCTTGTCTCCTCCTAGACCTGAGCCCCACACCCACTGCTCTATCCCTGGGCCCGGCAAGGGGCCTGGCATGATGGAAGTGCTCAGAAAGTACCTGCTGACTAAGTGAAAGAGTACAGAAAATCTATATTGACTCCAAAAATTACATCTATTTTAGACTCAGATGGACTGTAGAGATTTTGAAAACCAAAGCAGTTAATTCCTATTAGAGACAGAGTGGGTCTTGGGACCCACACTGAGTGAGGAACAAAGCAGGGACTGAAACCAATCACTTTGAGTCCCAGTCAAATTCTCTCTTAATTCTGCCACTCCTACTCAGAATATACCATTAAATATTTATTGACAGAACAGCAATCTAGGGAGTATGCTTAACTTCTTTTTTGAATTCAAGCCTCATTCATTCTAATTTTAATTAAATAATTGAGATGTCTATAGTTTTAAAGGTATCTTGTCTCAGTTTTTCCATCTATATAATATGATAGCTCGTCAGAAAAGCGGCTTAGTAAGTGTATCAAAAGAACAGATTATAAAATCTCTTATTTATTTGTAACTTTAGTACGTTGAGAAGGAGAGGCTTGATCTTTCTTTTACTCACTTAACTAAAAGAATAAGAATTATAACATGGTCAATTAAGAATGAAGGATAAAGAAATACTTAAGAAAATTAATTCCTCTTCTGTGCCTTCCTATATGAGCAGTTCCAGAGCATGCCTACAAAAGACTGTTTGACCCCATGAACATCTCCTTGCTCTGCAGGCTGGTCCATCACTTCTGACTTATAAATCTGTAATAGAAGTGTCCGTTCATGGGACTGGGTGCATACTGAATTGGTCTCCAAGGAAAATAAACATTCTGAGTTTCTTTAGTATCACAGTATTTAAAAAACCCTTTTCCAGTGTTTAGGTTGTATAAACTTGTTTCACAGTAAAAGCAGGGAAGAGCAGGAAGTCTACATTACTACAGATAGTACCTGAAATAATTTGTATAAACTACCATAGTTGAGGTTTCCTATGTCACAGGGTAAGCAAGGAGTCTAGGGGCCACTGAAAAGAAAGAGGGTGAGCCCATCCACAGAGTAAACTTTAATTTAGAGAATTATACTGGATATTATCACAGAATAGAATGAGACGATGCAATGAAAAGGAAGCATATAATTCTTTCAAGGTCTTCCTTTGAAATAATAACTTTTTAAAAATCACGCCAAAGCATTATCATTCCACTGTATGTTTAACACAATATAATGGAAATCTGTACCTCTTTGGATAGAAGAATAATACTACATTTACATGGAAAATTCCCAACAGGAAATGAGGACTTCAGTACCCCCTTCCTTAAATGTTACACATAAAAATATACTAACTATTATTTGTATGCACACTAAGTTCATTACCAATACTGAATCATTAACTCAAACGATTTTTTTAAATAAGTCGGGACTCTACAATCTAAATATATTTTTTCCTGGTGGTAATAGAGCTATTACTGATAATATCCATAATTTTCTGTGGAAATAAGATCCATATTATGTCCCAGGTTTAGAAAAAGCATTAGAGAATTATTTGTGAAATGAATGAGAATGTAACATTTATAAGACAAAGTCAAATAACCTTTAAGAGAACACGAAAGATTGCTAATGGATTCAGTTTATCCACACCTAGGAGGATACAATAATGAACACAAAAGGATTCATAGACTTCACACAGCAATTAAAATGGATTATTAAAATCACAGACTGTGTACACAAAATCTGGGTGTAACTTGCCTAACAATAAAAACTGTAATTATAACACTAAAATATACATCAAATATTTTATTGAATCCAGAATAGAACAGATGCATATGATAATAATTTCTACTCTTTTAAACTGAAACACAACCATATTTTATTCATTTATCAAAAAAATCTAATTCAATGTAGCTATTAAAAGACAGCAGCTACCTTCCAAAACACTAATCAAAATGTTCCACAATGAACTCTAATCTCCAAGGTATCTGATCTCTGATATCTGAGACTAAATCCCCATAACTATTTCTTCATGACTGACTCTTTTTGGCTGCTGTAATGTTGCCTTGCAATAATATTTGTGTTATGACATCCCTACATGCCTATACATACTACATGGAGAGCTACAAGAGGAAAAGGAATGTGTCTTAGTCATCTTTGCATTACATACAATCGTGCCCCACACACCTGTGCTCACTCTGGAAATATATACTGAACAGAACATATACTAAACACCTATTATGTGCCAGCATTATACTAGGCTAAACATAGCGAACTCCAACCTTGCCTTTATAGAGCTAAATGCTTAACAGCAAGTGATAAAGCGATTGCAATAATATGTGCTAGGTGCTCTGATCTATGAAAAGAGGCTACAATGCAATGTTGGGGGGTGCATAATTAGGCAGTCGGAGAAGCCTTCCTAAAGGAAGACATTATTGCCTGGCTTGTGTGGCTCAGTGGTTGAGTGTCAACTTATGATACAGGAGGTCACGGTTTGATTCCTAGTCAGGGTACATGCCTGGGTTGTAGGCTCAATCCCCAGTGTGGGGCATGTAGGAGGCAGCCAATTAATGATTCCCTCTCATCACTGATTTTTCTATCTCTCTCCCTTTCCCTTCCTCTCTGAAATAAATAAAAACACATATGAAAAATAAAAGAAGGCATTATTTATTAAAAAAGCCCTGATGAATGAGAAGGAATTAAGTAGGGAAAGGCGGAGTGCTTAAAAAAAATACCATACTGTAATGGTGGAACTAAAAGAAACACGGATGAATAGAATTATGAGCAGGGAGAGGGAAGATCTCAGATGAGGCTGGACGCATGGGCCTGGATGAAAAGAGCCTTGTAGCAAACTAATAAACCTGTCCTAAGAACAAAGGGCAGAAATTGAAGACTGAAAAGTAGAAGAGGGACATAATCAATAGGTTGGCTGTTAAGAGAGATCACCCAGCAACATAGAGAAAAGATGACGAGGAGGAAAGATTTGTGTTTTATCCATCACAAAATAGTGAATTTCACAAAAAACATGTAAAAAAACCCAACACATATTTTTATATTGCTTTTAAATTATTTTAGGAGGAATGATAGTTTTAAAACTGGTGCTGTTGCAGTGTTAGTCTACTCGCCCCAGATCCATTTGCCACTCAGTGGAGTGCCATCCTATCAGCCCTCCTGGTGCCTGGCACTTGCCTGGTGAAGAGAGAAAAACTGTTTCTGCTCATATTTTCCAACCAATACAAATCCAATTAAAAATACAAAAGGTGTCTTTTTTTTTTTCCTCATTCACTTTTTAATGTCTCACAAAATTGATACAGATAGTGTTGAACTTTCAATTAGCTTTATATGCCTTGGCTTTTTTTTTTTCAAATTCAGACCTGTATTTTTATGATAGAAATAAAACATCAATAAAATTGCCTAGAATATTACAGGCAGCCAATATTCGTACCATAAATATGGATGAACTACAGTAATTTGTTTTTGGGGACGATGATGGCTTTTTGAATTTTATTTTTCCTGTAAGTGTTCTGTGAAACAATGCCCCCAATTTTACATTTGAATGGCAAAGTAACCTGTGGCCCCTTGTTTATTTTTATTGAGAGAGAGAGAGAGAGAGAGAGAGAGAGAGAGAGAGAGAGAGAGAAAGAGAGAGAATTAGATCAACTTGTTGTTCCACTTATTTATGCATTCATTGGTTGATTCTTGTATGTCCCCTGACTTGGGATAGAACCTTTATTTAAATGTCTTCCTTAGAGGGTGCAAACCCTTTGAGGAGCAATGACTTGCTATTCATTTTCACTGTAGTATGAATTAGGAGAGCTTCATGATTGCATTTCTAAGTATCATGGTTTTCACCAGATACTTAGCATGCTTGAAATAAGAATGTTGTGAGATAAAATGGGAAGGGATACTTTTGGGAGAGTGGAGTAGCTAAAATGAACAGAAGGCAATAAAAAGCTTTGACTGTGGCCGAAACCGGTTTGGCTCAGTGGATAGAGCATCGGCCTGTGGACTGAAGGGTCCCAGGTTTGATTCCAGTCAAGGGCATGTACCTTGGTTGCGGGCACATCCCCAGTAGGGGGTGTGCAAGAGGCAGCTGATCGATGTTTCTCTCTCATTGATGTTTCTAACTCTCTATCCTCTCTGTAAGAAATCAATAAAATATAAAAAAATAAATAAAATAAAAAGCTTTGACTGTGTAAGAGTTTTTACACTTAAGGAAAAATTCTGACTTATGTGCTATTAAATTGATGACATTATGTGATTCTATTGGAACTAGAATGCAATTCATGTATAACAGATGACACTGGCCATCCTTGACATTACAACTATTGTCATGCCTGCTTTAGCTGCAGGAATTGTTATCGGATGGGGCAGCCTGTCCTTCTGATTCAACATCACAGGATGGTGAGCTATCATCCAGTACACCATAACACTCGCCCTCATTCCAAGGCAGTAGGGGGGCTAATCTGGAAGTCAACAGTCAGAACATTTACCTTCTGAAAATATAACAATGTCCTTTGATTTAGAAATCACTCTGCTTTATACATTTTCAAGCAGTCTGATCATACCTCACTACTATTACAAAGGCATTATGACACACACAATCGCATTTTATTGAAATTGTTTTGCATCTCACAATTAGTTAGGCTGTCATGTAGACGTGCTTTAAATGGAACTGGCCTGGGTCAAAGTGTCAACAGAAAGAGTGAAAGCCTCAATATCTGCTTTGGTTCATCTGTTCTGAATTTTAGGGAACATAAAGGTCAACCGATAATCTTACATGACCCGGACAGTGCATGAGCTAAAATTTCTGTCAAGGCCGGATCAAAATCTGAACTCAGGAAAGATGTACATCGAAATGTTTAATTCTCTCATTCTACTAATATTTTTCAGTACCAATATACATGAAGAACTTCAGAAAACCAAAGGTTTTTAAGGCAAGGCTCTTTTAAAATCTGGAAATGGCAGATTCACAGAAAAAAAAAATTTTTTTTTGAAGACAGGGAAGCAAGTAACTGAATAACTAGGTCAGTGAGAAAAAGGACATCCCCCCGACTGTTCGCATGCTTTTCTCCCTCACTCATTCCCCGCTTCCCTCCCTCCTTCCTTCTATCTCTTTTCCTCACCTTCTTTCTTCCTCCTCCCCACACCTTCGCCCCATCCCCTTCTACCCTTTAATTATAACTTTATTCTAAAGAAGTCAATTATAAGAAGAAAACTAAGGGATTCGATTTAGATGTGTTTAAAAAGGCATGCTATGCTTTCCCGGCCAGGGATGCGGCCTGGGGGTGGGAGAAACCTTCTTTGACACCCCTTGGAGATTTACTGAGAGTGAAGCCCACTGAAAGGAAAGCAGAGAAGGGAGATGGACAGTCAGGTTTCCTACATTCCTGTTAGCATGCTTTACCCTCAGCTAATTTATTTAATTTTTTTAGACAGACAAAATAAATAGATACCCATTATTTAATCTCCTGGATTAGCTATACATGTATATAAGCTTAGATTTAATTAATTACTTAAAATTGTATGTCTTTCTTACAATAATGAAGTAAGCACTTAATAAAATATTTTGAACTTAAATGAGGATAAAAATATTGGAACATATTCCAATAAAGCACAAAGATAAAAGAAAATGAACTATCAAAAATAGTTACTGTAAAAGATTTTCCTAAATATATTAAAATCTAAACAGAGGAAAATAAAAGAAATTTGGTTTTTTTATAGAATGAGAGTTTTTATAGCAACAAGAATTAGAGTCACCATGGAAAAGCTGACATGACCGTCTGTAAAAATTAAATGCTGAAATTCAACTAAATATCACAGATCCTACTGGTTACTTTATCTCTTAATGAAGCTATTCATGCATTACCTGGGCTCCATTAGGTACTTAAACAGTAAAATAAAGTTACCTGACCCCTATTTTTTAAAAAATAAAATAGGGTAGGAGTGAGAGAGCAGATCAATTGAAGTGTCAATTACTCAACAAAATTTACCTTTTGTGATGACTCTCTAGTCAGCAATTAAGATGGACTATTAACCAGAGTCCTTAATGTAAATTAGTTTTAAACTGTATTTATCCCTTTAGTTTCTTACTATGCATCAATGTAAAATACGTTTAAACCAATGAATTGCAAGAAGGAGGATGCCTTTTTATCTTCAATACTTCAGAAGGAATTTTCAGTTATGTATAATTAACCCAGACTCATTAAAACTGCGGATATTCTGGGGACAAAGGCCCTTGAGGAATACCCATTTGGAAGATCCCCTGCCTTCAATGAAAGCATAAGCAGTGAACTACCATCAGTGAAAAACAATGCAGTAAAACAGACTTTTTATGGGACTAGATTAGAATTATGTGAGTGGGAAAGTACTTTTAAAAGTTCCAAAGATGAGACTGTGCTGTGCTTGATAAGAGCTTGTCTTGAATCTCAGTAAAAAGCAGGATAAAGCTTAAATTCTTTCTTTTGAACAAATGTATTATTCTTCAACATATTTTTCTAAATGGTGGCAACTTTCAATATATAACTGTTCTCAAATGCTGCCACCTAAAGGATAAAGTTGGGTAGAACCTAATAATAATGTCTAGAAACAAAAAAAGTATAGCAACAGAAGATTTTACAAACATCCCATCATCTCCTTATACCCAAATATGAATTTACATGCACATTTATCTATCTGCATGTTTTTGAAGAGAAACATAGTGGTAAACTATTAAATTACTAATGAATATATACCAATGACCTTAGCAAAAGAAAGAAAACAAAATCAGTAGTGACTTAAATGTGCACAAAAATACTAATATCAATAATACAAATTATTAATGTTAATACTAGTAATAAAAATTTAGAAGATGTTTTATAGGTCATCTTAGAAATTGAAAGGTTTGAAGTATTGATTTGCTGATTGAACATTTAATATACATTGAAGTAGTCATGGGCTACATGGCCTTATCATGGGCTGATTACCTCTAATTTTGAGAAATGGTTTCATAAAAGCCATTCATGCAAACTAGTTATAATTATGAATAGAAAGAAAACTTGGCCATATGCAAGGATACTCAACACAATCTGCAAATATTTTGCATAAGGCAAATGTCCAAGTCTAATTCAGAGGATTAGAGTATAGCCAGAGAAAGACAATACTTAAATGTAACTGTTAACCTACATAATGTTTTTGTAATGGTGTTTTAGTAACCCATAAGAAATATGCATAATACAATACAGTATTCTTAACCTTACACAATGTTTTATGTCAACTATATTTTAATAAAGGTTGCAAATATTAAATTATATAAACATATTAAGTAAATTATCTATATATATAAAAGGCTAAGTGTCCATCTGTCCAATCGGTAGCTATGACGTGCACTGACCACGAGGAGGCAGATGCGCAGTGATGCACAGTGGCCATCCTATATAATAAAAGCCTAATAAGCAAATTGTCCCCTCAACTGGGAGTTTGACCTGGAGTTCGACCACTCGCTATGACATGCACTGACCACCAGGGGGCAGAGTGGAACATGGCGGGCATCAGCGACGCAGTGCTTGCAGTGGGCACAGTGGAGGCGCTGCCAGCCCTAATGGGCCCTGACGAGAGTGGGACCGTGGCCGGATGGTGCAGTAGGTGAGCAGGTGGCACCCGATCACCCCACCAATTGCCCCGCAGATGGCGGCCAGTGGCAGTGGGGAGCAGGGCAGCCGCCTGGCTCCCAGGTGCTGGGGGAGCTGGGCAGGGGCCTGATGACTCAGGTGGAGGGGGATGCTTGGGAGCCCAGGGCCCAGGTGCTCCCCAGGGCCCAGAGGTCAGCTGGGAGTTGCCCTTCCACACCAGACACTTGAGCTTTGATCACTAGCCAGGCCTAGGGACCGCACCCGTGCACGAATTTCATGCACCAGACCTCCAGTACCAGGCCTCTAGTTTAAAAATAAACGGCACACAGACCTGGCACTGACAAACCAACACTTGGCTTCCCCCACGTGGGACACAGGCCCCACCACCACCATGAGGCAACGCCCCACCAAATCGCAGCCAATACTGCCAAGAGCCAATGGCACAAAAAGTGACCCACAGCCTAGCCCAGCCCAGAAATGGTTGCTGTGGGCACCAAGTAATGATGTCACATAGCAACACCCGGCTTCCTCTCCCTAGCGACTAGCCTCTTTGGGTTTCTTCAGCCCAGGAACCCGACTTGCTTGATAGCCAGGTGCAAACATTTCACAGGTTAACCAAATGTTGTGAAGCATTTTCCCGTGCCTCATCTCATTTGATCCTCACAGAAGTCCTGGAGTAGGGAGTAGGAGACTCAGTAGAATCCTATTTTCTTTTCATTAGCAAGACTCGAATAGCAATATTAAAATATTTCTTCTAATTAATTTCCTTTCAATATGCACAAATCTGTATACTGGGGCACTAGTATTAAACATAAAAGTGGAAAAATACATAAGCATTTATTCAGTTTCTATTCATCAATGCCCATAAAGACTAAGAATATGTGGAAACAGAAATATTTGACCAACAAAAAGGTAATCTAAAAAGAGATCGGAGCTAATTCCCTAGGAGAAAAATTAAATATCCATCTATGGACTCCATCTAAATCCCTTTGCTATGGACATATATTCACCAAAATCTCTCAGTAATAATTTCAAGCCCAGGCACTTCCTATGAAGGCATTACCTAATGTCACCTTTCAAAAATGAATAAAATATTGCTTGGATTTTATATTTTTCTCTTATGAGTTAAGATGAGTCTATTTATCAAAGCCTGATCATCTATTGGTAGATTGAAACCATTCAGTTTCAGAACTCACAAGGGAGGCCCTGCAGAGACTCCAAGACACAGTCATGCAGGGAATCCTTCCAAAAAGAGTTCATCTTTCTCTTTCTCATCTTTTTAGTTGAAATTCATCATGTTTGTACATAATAATCTCTAGATAGGAAGCCCCTTAAAGGCAGAGACAACATCTAAGCTCAGTGCCTGGTACACTAAGTGCATATTTATTTTTTGAATGAATAAAGGAATTGTTTCTATTTAAAAACTAACATTATACAAGTGTTATTAATATAATATAAATAGACATGTTTAAGATATACAATTTCAATAATTTTTATCCAAAATAACTTACACTAAGATTCAATCTAGCTTATTCTTTAGCATTGAGTAGGAAACGTTATCAAATTAATTACCCCATACAGTGTATGCATGGTAACAGCACTTGTAATTTTGTTGGGTAAATCAATACACATCAATAAGTTTGCATCTTCTCATTCTTCCCATTTGAATATTTAAAAAAAAAACTAAAACTGCTTGTCTAATAAAACATTCTCAGAAACATTTTCACATCTTAACACCAAAAGCATTTATTTGAAATGAGATAATTTGTTTTTATTTTTAATGTGATTAAAAAATTATCAACATAGTTAATATTTAAAATACTCTATCACTTGGGAACCCAGAAAGAATGGACTGGGATCCCATGTCCCTATAGACTTCAGTAAGACACTTGGTCTCCCTAATCCTTAAAATAGCAATAATAATACATATTCTCATAGGAATAGTGTGTCAGCATAAGGACTGAAACAAAATAAAATAATAATAAATGGTGGGCATAGATCAAGTAAAGAAAGAGTGGCTGGTCATTGAATGGAGCTGTTTCCTTCAGGTCTAAGTGGACACGTTCCTTTGTTGTTAGATGTGATCTTAGGATCATGTCATTAGCTTGGAGAATCCACTTGTTTTATGTGCAGTGGTTCACTTTGAAGCATCCCAGTTAACCCCCGCAGATGTATCAGCTGACTTAGGCAAATATTGGTAAGAATGAGAGCTAAGATTCAATATTCTTTTTACCATTTTGCTTGGGAGAGAAGAGAAAGTATGGAAAACATTTCTAGCCACACTGATATGTGGGGTGGTTTGTCATCAAGGCCTGCTATCTGTATAGGAGCATTTATCTTAACACACAGGTTTTCATTTGCAATATTAGGCATTGTAGGACCCAGCTTGCTTTTGGCTTATACTTTTGATTTATGTAGTATAATGTTCAGTCATCATCAAAATTGCTCATAACTCCTTAAATTCAGATTTCAGAAGCGCAACACCAGAAAAAAATGTACTATGTGAATCATGATCATTAAGTTACAAAGACACATTCATAGATGAACTGATTACTTGAAGAATTCAATTGAAAATTCCACAAAAGTCTCTAGTAGTTATTTAATACACAGACATCAATGTTAATAATTAATTAACAATGTCTTTATCTGAATTTCACATATGGAAGTCTACTAGAATCTGGTCCTATACATTTGATTTACTACATTATTAGTATTGGCCTTCAGAATCTTTCTAAAATCATATGATTTTTGTTTAAGGTATGTAAATAGCCTAGAGATTGCCTAAATATGAAGCTTAATGTTTTGATTGACTATAGCTCATTGAGGAGACAGAGAAGATTTTATTAATTATTAACATTATAAAAGGCCAAAAGGGCGTTATCCTTGCCAAATGCTCCTGAGGTAAGAATTTTAAAAGATATATTTAAGATTCTATAGTTCATAATTCATAATCCATACTTCATAGTTAATAGTTTTGAAGAATTTATAATCATAAGTTCAGCCTAAAAACTTAAGGTGGTACCTGGCAATGAAATAATTAATCATAAGGAAGTAACATGTTATTTCTCAGAAGATCATGTTTTAAGAAAACAGCTACAGTAATAGTAATATTTATATGAAATCATACATTTTATGGTTACCAAAATCACATTTATAAAATGGTAGCATTTATTATAAAGAATAGTATCCTGTCATATTAGAAAATCCTAATATTATCAACAGTGTCACATGGCATAAGAAATACACACTGCCAGCACTCTTGAAAGTCAAATTCCAGAGTCAGTACATATGGTGATGCATGGAATATGAGCATCCAGACATCTTCAGTATTGATTCATTATAATTATACTATTCAACAACCAATATAATTTTAGAGTTTTCATCTCGTATTTCTGAGTTATGTTACTAATTTGGAATGAAGAGAGAATATATGCTGAGTTTTTATAAAATAACAATGTCCTTCAAAACATACTGAATTACCTTTAGAGGATGTAATAGAAGCATTTTGAATATTTAATACAAGTTTCTAGTATAACTAAATTATCATAATTTTACTTTCCTTCTCATTTCCCCCTAAGAGTGAATATTTTATTAATATTGCTTCTTTGGTGAAGATTAGCTCTTATAATCGCATCTTATACTTTTCACTGTTGGAATTCATAGTCGATAATTTAAGGTTGAATTTGAGGTATTATTACTTCAACATTATTGAAAATAACAATTGAAGGCATGTTTGTCATGTACTTTCCCTCAGAGCAAGCAGAACCTTACCCACTATTTCTCAACTTTCCTTATTTAATCCTCTTTGCTAATGCACTACACATGTTACAAACTGGCACAGGCATCTTCAAAGAGAGGACATTTCCTATCCCTGACTAGAGTCATTGGCTGCTACAAATTCTGTAAATAGTGCCTTAACTTAATTATAGTGTCAGAGCCATAGATATTTATGCATTTTATGTATATGAAAGATATAGTAAGAGAAACTTAATTTATAAAATTTAAATAAAAATCATTTCTAATCAGTGTAAAATAATCCTATCTAATAAAAGTTTAATATGCAAATTGAACATCACTCCAACACACAAGATTGCTGCCCCCATGTGGTCAAAGATGGCTGCCCCCATGTGGACACAAGATGGCCACCACAAGATGGCCAGCAGGGGAGGGCAGTTGTGGAAGATCAAGCCAGCAGGGGAGGGCAGTTGGGAGGGACCAGGCCTGCAAGGGAGGGCAGTTAGAGGCAATCAAGCTTGCAGGGGAGGGCAGTTAGGGGTGACCAGGCCGGCAGAGGAGGGAAGTTGGGGGCGACCGGGTCTGTAGGGGAAGGCAGTTGGGGGGGACACAGGCCTGCAGGGGAGAGCAGTTGGGGGGATCAGGCCTGCAGGGGAGGGCAGTTAGGGATGATCAGGCCTGCAGGGGAGGGCAGTTAGGGGCAATCAGGCTGGCAAGGGAGCAGTTAGGCATCAATCAGGCTGGCAGGGGAGTGGTTAGGGGAGATCAGGCTGGCAGGCAGAAGTGGTTAGTGGCAATCAGGAAGGCAGGCAGGTGAGCAGTTGGGAGCCAGCAGTCCTGGATTGTGAGAGGGATATCCGGCTGTCCATTTAGGCCCGATCCTACTAGGATCGGGCCTAAATGGACAGCCGGACATCCCTCGAGGGGTCCCAGATTGGAGAGGGTTCAGGCTGAGCTGAGGGACACACACCCCCATGCACAAATTTCGTGCACCAGGCCTCTAGTTTGTTATATAAAATCTTAGCACAAGTTTAAACATCAAAGATAGATTTATGAAGAGAGAGATCTAGTCAAAAGAATTAATAGACAACTCCAATAAAATATTTTTCACTCCATGAAAATCTTCTGTTTTGCTGCTAAATATATTTTAGGGCAATAAAATGAATTTAGTTTGACTGGTTGGTAATGGGAGTCCCACATGTTAATGTGTTTGATATGTGTTCCAATATATATCTGCTGAATACAAGATTTTTCTTTTTACATGAAATACTTTTAAGCCCTTTTTGTCAGAGAATAGACTAATGCAAGTGAACAATTTTCTTAATCCTTTATCTTTTACTTAAAAGAAGAAAAATTTTTTTAGAGGAACAGAGCCTCCAGTTTTATGTTCAGTGAGTCAAGTCAACCCCAATCACATAAAATGGAAAAGGACATTCAGGAACATCTATTATAAAATTCTGTCGCAAGCAAGCTTTTCAACAAGAAAAACACTTATGATATGCTAAGGATTAAGGAAACTAAGCATCTTACTAAAGTCTATAGGAAGGTGGCGTTTGAGTCCATGTTTTCTGGGTTCCAAAGTTTTAAAGTATGTTAAATATTAATGTTAATACTATTTTAATCAAATTAAAAATAAAAACAAATAATCTCATTTCATGTAAATAATTTTGGTGTTAGGATGTGAATTTTTTTCTGAGAATATTTTATTGGACAAGCTGGTTTAATTTTAAAAATTCAAATGGTAAAAATAAGAAGCAAGATTATTAATGTGTGCCAACTTACCCAATAAAATTACAAGTGCTATTAAAAATTTGCTGAATACTGAAATTAATTTGATAATGTGTTCTATTCAATGCAAAAGCATAAGCTTAGTGGAAGTTATTTTAGATACAAATTTTATATTTGAAACTTATTCCCATTCACATCTAATTTAACAAACAATTATATAATGCTTATTCAAAATCACATGGAGTTATTCTTAATTGAGTATGAAATCCATATGAATGGGGAAAAAATTTTCCCCAATGCAATGAATATAATACTAAAAGGGATCATCACTTAAAATCACCAAACCAAATGAAATAATATTTTGAATGGGAGAGAATGCAAGTCTTCCTGCCCTACCTTCTTTCCTGCCTAAATGAATGATCTGTTTCTAGATTTTCAAAAAGAGTAATATCAACCATGCATAAAAATGGGAAAAAAATAAATTCTTCCTCCTCCTTGCAATTGACTACTGAAGCTGGAAATCATAAATGACTTTTCTATCTTCACAATTTCTTACTTAAAGAAGTAATGCTGCTCATAAGAATACCACTTATTTTTTCTTGATTACTTTGTCTCTGATCTTTAATACGTTGGGACTGACTTTCTTATATTCAAGACCACATTGTCCAAGAGCAGTGAAAGATCCCAACCACCAAAGCTGCGTGAGCCTTCCTTCAAACACTCAGAGCTGAAACAGCACTGACAAAGAGGGAACATTAAATAGACAGGAAGAAATAAGAAACATCTGAATCTGGCATCTGGCCAGAAATGGATTCAAATCCTTTGAGCAGGCCATTCTGTGCCTTCATTTCTATAACAAACACGTAGACAAAATGTAAAATTTGCAAGGTACTAATCTAAGCTCAGACACGTATTTATTGATCCAGATTCTCAAAACCCAATGTGGCAGATCTTATTTACTTCTTACTTTTGAGATAAGGAAACTAAGGCCCACCAGGTATGTTCAATAATGGCTCACGGTGGCAAAACTGAAAATCTGCTAAGTGGGATTGGAACCCACACACACTAACTCCAGATACCAGGCTCTTACACATTATATTTTATCATTTAAAAAGCTCAGGAATCAACACTACCTCAGTGTTTTAACCTGTAAAAATATGTTACCAGTCAAGTGCCATTGGAGATTAAGCAGTACCAAATTATGTAGCATACTGTTTGCAAGACAATGGAATGTTGGGGGCTATGGAGGGGTTTCAACTGAAACCTTAAAGGGATCAGTCATTAAGTCAGCTTCAACTGATGACAAGCCCAGTATATTTTCAAGCTGATCTTGATATTGAAAAAGAAGCCAAGAGTCAAGATTTCTATGTGAAATTTCCAAATCCTGAAAATACTAAATAGGCCAAGGTCAGCTGTGTGTGAATGCTGCCTGTGAGTTCCCAGTTGATGACTCATTGATTACATGCATTCTAAGGTTTCTTCCAGAGCCAATGACTTAAAACTCATCTACAATACCCAAAGGGCAGTGAATTTAATTTTCCCATTAATGATGAGAAAATTAGGAATGGATGCAAGTGGTCTCAGATAGGACTTAAACTTTGTTTAAAGAAGATTAGTTTGCCTTCCACAGCATAAGAATGTTGCCTTTTATTTAAAGCTATGCATATGCGTACCTCAAATAAAATTGGATTTTTAAGTGTTTTTTCCATAGTAAGAATGATTTCAGAGTTCTAATTAAATTGAAAACATAGATTGTTGTTCTTATTGTCTTTATCTTGGGGATATTATTTTTGCTTTTGTGTTATAGTTATGAGTTGAATGATCAAACTTGTTTCATATACAAATATTGTTTACTAGCTTTTACTGTCAGTTTTTATTCCTTGCATCATAAATGCTCAATGCTCAAATTGATCTTTGATTTTCTTGCATGATTTCTCTCCTAGCTTTTTTTCCCTTGAAAATATAAGTTCCTATAGTAGGTATAATTAACACTCTAAATTTGAATCATGCATTTGGCCTACTCAAAACAACTAAATATATTCCTTAAATTTTCTATTGCAGAGAAATCTCTCTAAATAACATTAACTATGATTTTTGTCATCATTAAATTTATAAATATATAAAGAAATGTGTAAATTAACTATACACTATTTTCATCTCTAAAGGGCTTATAAAATCGGGGGTGGGGTCTTTGCTTTCCATTTTCCTATACTTAGGAAGTGAAAGATAGACAGAATTAGTAATTGCAATGCTAAATGCAGAATAACTGAAATGCAAGCATCTTGTAATTAGTTTCTCTCTGATGTACTTTAGCTTCCAGTTGACTGCTGAGAAGGATAAAATCTTTGAGGTTAAACTCATTAGTTTCCTTGGGATCTGCTGGAAAGGATGCAGTTTGCTTTGCGAGGGCATCAGCAAAACCTAAGTACAGAATATTAGAGCTGGATGGTTTGCTAGATGAGGTTAAAACACACAACACACACACACACACACACACACACACACACACACACACACACACAATCTGAAGTCTTGTCTCCAGGGTTATATTTGGTATATAAAATACTTCTAGGTTACTACCCTTAGAGGAGTTTGTGTTATTGCATTATAAGGCTGCATGCCATCACACATCTGGCAAATTCCTACATAGAAACATTGCACAAATGTGTATCATAATATTTATTCAAAACAACTCAGAGAAAGATAACAGTTATCAAGGTTATGAAAATTCCCTTAACTATATTTTCCAAAATAAAACCTTAAAATAGCAGCATTTTTTACCCTCTTAAAAATAGGCATTTTGGGAACAAGGGAAAATAAATATTATGTTTGTTTTAAATGCCTGTTGTGAAAATACCATATAATTGCTTAAGCCCATTTGTGTTTTGGTTTAAAAATTACATTTTTCTGTATAAAATGATCTGAGGTCCCCACTACAATCACCTTCCCAAAGGTAACAGCATGTTGAATGGGACTAGTGCCAAACTTGGACACAAGGAATTTGTAAGTAACCCACCTTCTAAAGAGAGGTGCCTGTAATTGGGTCCAGATCTGTCCCCCACCAATCTCTAAGAAATAAGAGATTATTGAAAACCCTCCTAAATAAAAGCGGGGAAAAAACAGAGGCAGGGTGAGAGTCATTATGTCTTGTAAACATTTTTACGTTACTGGTGAGAGGCAATCCCCTCTCCACACCAGGGGGGCAGGAGAGGGAAGAGGATCATGCTGTGGTTTCCTGGCTGGGTATCCCCTTGGGTAATAGATTTACTCATCTGACTCAGACCTCTGAGCAAAAAGAATTACAGAGACAGCAGGAGGGTAGAGAGCGGGCAGGACTGGACTACCTACCTGCCCAGCCTCTGGTTAGGGCGGGTGTGTGAGTTTACATGAGCCCTGGGGACACTGAGGAGGGTGGAGGACTTCCTTGTGCTGGTAGCCCACCCAAGAGAGCTGCCCATTAAAGGAAGGGACCCCTGCAGTCCCAGCGAGAGCTATGAGGGCTGCAGGGTCATGCTCCCCAGCGACCTACTCTCACACCAGGAAGGCCCTGCAGGACCCTTGGAAGCCTGCACTGTGGATCCCACAAGAGAATCAGCATGTGGCCCTCTCCTCATAGAGAAGGTGAACCCTGAGGCGATGAGGCATGAAAAGGCAGATTTTCCCTTTCCTTACCAATCAGGTCCTTCAGCCATAGTCAAATCTGGGCTGGGGAGAGGAAAGAAAATAAAAACTTGACCAAGTTTGAGAATTTTTTTTTTTACCTGAACTGGGCTTTTAATAACCAAATTCGCAGGAAATGTGAGTAACATACCCAATGATGGTTAGCGGTTAGGAAAGGGTTTGAGGACAGTTCAAAGACTGAAGAAAAAGAACCTATTTTATACATAAACCTCTCACTGAGCTGAAGCTCCTCAAAAAACTGGGGTTATAACAGGCTGCTGTTGGAATTTTTATTTTGTTTTATTTTTTGAATGTATATTTGGAGAAGAAGTAGTTAAAACCAGAGGTATAAAAACTTTTCCAGTACAAGATTGAGCCTTCAGTTTTGAACTCAGACAAGTTCATCATTCCTTCAAAGCTTTCAATTGACCAAAATAATGTGAATTTAGGGTATATTGTTTAGATTTTCAATTGAAGTCAGAGGCTAAGAAGACTGAGAAAAATAGTCCTGCTCTAAGCAACACCTCATTCAGGTACTACTTGCTCATTTATCATCTTACAAGTTAATGACCTAAACACAACCATCAATAGAAGCCAATGCTTCAACCCTCAGGTCCTGAAGAGGTGGGCTTTAATAAAATCTACCAGGGTTTTAACTGAACCCAAGGGCTCCCAGAACAGATGACTGGTCAGTACGTGGAACTGAGATGATGCCACCTTCACACGTTTGACTGTTCACTTGCACTAATTAAAATTAATGAGCAGAAACATAAGATAGACCCCAAATAACAGTGGCTGAACAAAGAGCAGTAGTTCATTTTGTTCTTAGTCCTTGGCTCCATTGTCATCTTTCTGCTCTTCCATCCCTAGGATGTGACCTTTATCCTCGCCTGGTCCGCAAGGGAGTTCTGAGTTCCAAGAAGGATGATGATGAGAGTGGCAGAAAGCTACATGTGGCTTCCTTTAAGGCCATGTCCTGCACATGGCCCACTTTCCCTCCATCTCACTGCTCATAGCTTAGTCACATGGCTGCTCCTTCCTGGCTGACATGGCCCCAGGTAAACGTAAAAGGCCCATTCCTATAGAGGAGAGGATATATATGTAAGGGACAACTAGCAGCTAGCTGTTACATGGCAAACTTAAGTATACATAGATACAGTCATAACTAGGAATTAAGTAATAAATAGATTCTGGGCAGTCCAAATAAACATTACAAATCCATGCGCTAAGCTTGGCAAACTTTATTCACCCAAGAGTCCTTCATATCTGCACTATTAGGTTTTACTCTGATCAAATAATTTCAGTTACATGGTATAAAGCCCAGTGAAAGAGAAGCAACCAACTTTAAGAAAAGAGATGACATGATAAAGGAAGACAAACTAAATTATAATGAGCTTTGAAAGAAAATCTAATTAAGAAAAAGACACAACTCACATAGCAGAGATATAAAAAGTATGTAATATAAGGCATATGCCACTCACTCACTTTATGCTATAAATATGAGTTTGAATAATAATTAAAGTTCATTATGAGCTTTCAAAACCCCTGTGCTCTTTTAAGGAAGACAGGGTTGAATGTAATGCAGTTTTGGAGAGGCTAAATTAAGCTAATTTCTGTACCTATAAGAAATAATCATCAGGCATTTGGAAAACTCAGCTATCCAGAAAAATCTATCCTGTAATTAAACCAGATAGCTGAGAGTTTAATTTTAATGTGTCCTTGTGTATATTTTCATCAATAAACAATTTTGTGTACTTGGACATATAGATTTTTAAAATGTGTGATATTGCAAATTGATTGCATTTCACTTAAAGAGGACTGCTAATTTTATTGGATATCTATAACTATGATTCCTAATCATTTTACCCAGAAATGACATTATAATTTGTCATTTAATGGATAACATCTTCTAAATTACCTTAAACTTGTTGCAGTCATTATAAAATGAGAAACAGTAGACTACTAGTATATTATTTTATAAACATAAGGTGACTTTAATAACAACTAACTTTTAATATTAACTTAGAATGAAAATTTCATTAATATATTTAAAATGAATATTTATGATCATTTCTTTCATCGGTACCAATAGGTTGGATTTATGAGCACTCAAAAATCTCTGAAAACCTAAATAGGTGGCAAATATTATGTGATAACTAGAGGCCCAGTGCACAAAATTCGTGCACTGGTAGGGTCCCTAGTGGCTGCAGGCTGCCGGCCAGGTACTCCCTCCCTTCCCCCAGCCAGCCTCAAACTCTGGTTGAAATCCCAGATGACCTCCCAATTGAGGGGGCAATTTGCATACTACACTTTTATTATATAGGATTAATGAAAAGAAGATGACTGTTTTAGTTGTGAATCCCTTACAGAATGTCTGGTGGGAAAATGTAGATACGTGGAAAACATTTTTGGATTGAACTGGTGATAAGTATGTACAAAATTTACAATGTGAAAATCAGAATAAAATGAAAAATATAATAATTATCAACTTCAAGGAAGATAAAAATAGTGCATGAAAGGGACAGTAATCATGGATGTGAACAGCATTTACCCATTTATAATATAAACTAGAGGCCCGATGCATGAAATTCATGGGTGGGGATGGTCCCTAGACCTGGCCTGTAATCAGGGCCATCTTCCCCAGCTGCCAGCAGCTGGCCCCACCCACCACCGCCACCCACCCCCAGTTCCCCATTCGCCATCGGGTAATCGGAGACTGCCAGCCAGGGGGAGAGACCGAGAGGTAGGCCATTCCCGCCTGCTAGCCGGCCCCGCCCATCATATGTCGCCCTCTATAAGTGGGGAGACTGGCGGGGTGGGGGGCCTTGGCCTGGTGCCGCCTGCATCCCCTGACACCCACCCCCGGTTCCCTGTTCGCCATCCAGCGATCGGAGCCTGCTGGCTGGGGGAGGGACCAAGAGGTGGTCAGTGCGCCTCATAGCAACTGGTCGAGCAGTCATTCTGCTTGTTCCAACATTCGGTCAATTTGCATACTACTCTTTTATATATATATATATACTTGATATTTAGACCAAAATTATAACCCAAATCTATTGACTAATTTTGGAAGAGTGCATGTGTGCGACAGGGGCAGGGAAAGAAAAGGGGGGCATAATTACTAATTTTCTGTAGTGAGAAGTTAAAAAATCATTTCTAAACATGAAAATTAAGAGGCAGCAATATAAAGAAGTAATATAAAGACATGAAGGTAAATGCTACATGAATCATCCAAAAGAAGTAGATATGGTGGCCTTGGGGCAAAGGAGGACAGAATTGTCATTTGATGAACAATCTTTTATATACATATTTGACCTTTAAAACTAAAAGAAAGAACAAATGTAAGAAAGGAAGAAAAACATAATACCTAAATTCTGGACAAAATTAGCTAAGGTACCTTGGGTAGATATTATCACCTTTTGATCACCTTTTGATACTTTCTGTGATTTGCAATACATTACTTAATCTCTCTGACCCTTGGTGCCCTTAACCCACCTGTGTAAAATGGGATGATACTTTCTTCAGAGAAGCACTGTGAAGATTAAAGGAGATTATGTTTGTAAAGAGTTAACACCTTTTGTGTACAATAAGCACTCAGTATCTTATTTTTCTTCTACTTTTCCCTGAATTGTTAGTTGTATAATGAAATATCGGGGTGGAACATTTCCTGTTCCTATATCATCCATGGTGTCTACAGGATAGATAGCAGACACCAAAGTGAGTGAGAGACATGTCACCATTGATAGATTTTTATGAGGAAATGGTTGAGCCTTAGCTGGTTTTTCTCAGTGGTTAGAGCATCAGCACTCGAACTGAAGGGTTTTGGGTTTGATTCCTGGTCAAGGGCACATACCCAGGTTGCAGGCTTGATCCTGGCATGGGTCAGGGTGTGGGCCAGAGGCAACTATTTGGCAATTCTCTCTCTCCTCTCTTTCCACCCCTCCTCCCTTCTTTTCACTCTCTCTCTAAGGAAAAAATAATCAATGGAACAATATCCTTGGGTAATGATTTAAAAAAATATTGCTCAAAACCAATGTCATAACTTTTGGATAGATCAAGGATATCGAAGATGGTTAGAGTTGGAAAGGGGGGAGTTTACTGACATTTATTTGGAAAGAGTCATAGTAGATCTTCATTCTTTCAAATAGAAAGTATTGCTGGAGTGGGGTACCCCTTCTCCTTAAACCTAGTGAGGGTATTTCCCTAGGCTAAACCCCCTGTGGTTGGGAGTCAGGGTACTACTGACTCATTTCTTAGAAAACGAGAGTGGCCAAGGTCAACAAGATATATAATAATAGTATAAACCCAGCATGCACTAATCTAACCCTTATAAAAAGCAGACACTGTTATAAGCCCTTAGCACATGCTACCTCCTTTAATTATCCCAACTTCACAAAATGCATGAGGACTCTGAAGATTAGGGGGGGGATGGCACAATCTGGGATTCAACTGAGAAATTTGGCTCCAGGAGTCCATGCACCCAAAAATTTATGCTGGGCTAACTTTCACTTATAATGGGTTCCATCAAAATTGAGCAACTTGCAAAAAGGAAACTGGGAGAAGTTAATTTTGATACTGTTTCTTTGAAAATGAAATACTACATATTTGTGTATTTGCATGTCTGTGGTATTTCCAGGAGAGCACAGAATATTTTAGTCAGAGAGCTGACGAGTGGTGGAGTGAGGCTGCAAAGTCCAGGCAACGTCCACTCTATTAGAGTCAGATTCATAATCTGCAATCCCATATAATGAAAGAATAATATGCAAATTGACTGTCACTCCAACACACAAGATGGCTGCCCCCATGTGGACACAAGATGGCCACCACAAGATGGCCAACAGGGGAGAGAAGTTGGGAGGGACCAGGCCTGAAAGGGAGGGCAGTTGTGGGCAATCAGGCCAGCAGGGAAGGGCAGTTGGGAGGGACCAGGCCTGCAAGGGAGGGCAGTTGGGGTCAATTAAGCCTGCAGGGGAGGGCAGGTAGGGGTGACCAGGCTGGCAGAGGAGGGAAGTTGTGGGCGACCGGGCCTGCAGGAAAGGGCAGTTGGGGGGGATCCAGGCCTGCAGGGGAGGGCAGTTAGGGGTGACCAGGCCTGCCGGTGAGGGCAGTTAGGGGTGATCAGGCCTGCAGGGAAGGGCAGTTAGGGCCAATCAGGCTGGCAGGGGAGAAGTTAGGCATCAATCAGGCTGGCAGGGGAGTGGTTAGGGGGTGATCAGGAAAGCAGGCAGGTGAGCAGTTGGGAGCCAGCAGTTCTGGATTGTGAGAGGGATGTCCGACTGCCCGTTTAGGCTCAATCCTACTGGGATCAGGCCTAAACGGGCAGTCGGCCATCCCTCTAGGGGTCCCAGATTGGAGAGGGTGCAGGCTGGGCTGAGGGACACACTGCCCTGTGCACGAAATTTCGTGCACCGGGCCTCTAGTAAGAGGATAATAGGATTGATTGTACATCATGTTTCTGTTTTGCAAATGCAATGACTAGCACAGTGGTTTTCAAAGTGTTGTCCAGGAATCCCATGGGACACCCAAGACATTTTCAGGGGTACATGAAGTCAAACTCATGCACAGGTCAAATATTTATTTGAAGTGCAAAACAGACCAATGGATTTTGATCTAATGGGTGTGCAAAATTGTTAGGGTTTCCGATTCTACATTGTATGTAACTTTTTAGAAACTACCACTTACTGAGTTTTACAGTAGTACCAAATAATACTCATAGTTATTTGCAAAGGATATTAAAAGACTCCTCACTTTTTAAATTACCTATCTGTGTTAAGCCTGTATTTCTTCTTATAGTCAAAACAGCATATCAACATATAAATACTCAAA
Source organism: Eptesicus fuscus (assembly GCF_027574615.1). Lineage (NCBI taxonomy): Eukaryota > Metazoa > Chordata > Mammalia > Chiroptera > Vespertilionidae > Eptesicus > Eptesicus fuscus. The sequence continues at coordinate 30,957,044 of NC_072482.1, read as the reverse complement.
ACAGCAAAACATACAGACCGAATGCAAAAGCAGATATGGAAATCCAACTGCCTTCCATATACCCAGACATTAAAGATATTTGCAAAAACATAAAACAATGCCTCACTTCACATTTTTTATTTTGTTTTAAAAATATAGTCATTTTTTATAAAAGATTGTATTGGTATCAATATCATAGATTTACTATCATTTATTTATTATTTTTATTTTTAAATGAATCATACATATTTAAAATTTGTTTGTTTTATTTCAATTAACAGATAAACAAAAATCTATTTGGTATCCTCAATAATTGTTAAGAGTGTTAAGTAGTTCTGAGTCCAAAATGTTTCAGAATAATAGGCCCACAGTAGCTACTCAAATAACTATCAATGCCTTTCCCTTAATTTTGTTAATTAATGTTACTTTTGTTAATGCTTTAAAATTTTATTTCACATTGTAACACAAAAAAATCGGTTATTCTATTATGTAAGGCAATAGTTCTTAATGGCTGTTTTTTAAATTGCATAAATATTGTAGAGTTGTTACCAATCCAGTGCACAACTTAATATTTGATAATACAATGAAGCCTACAAGTTATTTTTCTATTGTTCTTTGCAGAGTAAATCTTGTCATCCTCCAACACACTGTTACCAAATTATTTTGTTTAACATTGGTGCGTATTTCCTGGCTGGCATGGCTCAGTGGTTGAGTGTAGACCTATGAACCAGGAAGTAATGGTTTGATTCCCAGTCAGGGCACTTGCCCAGGTTGTGGGCTTGATCCCCAATGTGGGGAGTGCAGGAGACAGCTGATCAATGGTTCTCTCTCAGCATTGATGTTTCTATCTCTCCCTCTCTCTTCCTCTCTGAAATCAATAAAAATATATTAAAAAACAAATAATGGTGCATATTAGAGAATAAAAATATCTGATCATCTTACATAGAAAAGCAATCTATAATGTTTGAGGAAACAAGGATACTATTTTAGCATGATACATTTATTTTAAGAAATCACTAATATAAGTATTTTTTACTAGATATTACAGATGCTTTTTTAACCTAGATTATTTAAATTAATTTTATGGTTCACAAAACTCATTTTCTGGTAGAGTCTCAGACAGACATCAGGCATGAAACTACTGGAAGACAGTATAAATTAAAGCTTTATTTGCCATTTACAAGCATTTAAAATTATAGTCCTTGTTTTTAAAAAGCCTAGTCCACTATCACCTCAGTTGTAGATATTAGAAGATAGAGTTTATAGCTACTAAGAGGCAGGCACAAAAGAGTTAAACAGAAAGCTTGAACTCTTATAAAGAGAATATTTAATAATGCAACACACAGCAAAAGGCTTGGGGCACAGGGGATGCTCTTTTATGTCAGAGTAAGTCTGGAAGCAATTTCTTTCTTGACCAAAATTGTCCTGCCTCTGTCCCAGCTCCTGAGGCAAGGACGAGGAGAGATTAGATGCTACATGTGAGAGCAGGGTACAGGAAGTGGGGTCCTGGGCAGGGTCCAGCAAGACCTGGAGTGCCACTGCCCTGAAGGAGAGATGAAGACATAGCTGGAAGGCACCCTGAGGTTTGCAGCTAGCGGACGGGGTGGGGGGGGGGGGGGGGGGGGCGGAGCACAACCGAGGGCAGAAACTGGGTCAGGTTCAGAGCAGAAAGGCAAAGCAGCAAAAGCACAGAGAGGCGTGTGTTCTAGCTTCGGAGTCTGAGAGAATGACGTTTAATATGCAATGGATAAGAACAGGCAGTTTAGGCTCTAAATCTGTAAAATGCTGGCACAGGCAGGACATTTCTTTTCTCCATAGCCAAACCTTTTGCCAGGATGAGTACAGGTCTGTACAATCTGCTCACCTCTCTGCACCACCCAGCACACTCCAAAAGCTGAGCTTTTGAACTTGCAAGGATGCAAACTAAATACAGAAAAGCTGTTTCCAGAAAACTAGCAGCTATTGGCAAAGATCTGCAGAGACTGCCCAGAAGAAGGAAACAAAAAATGCTGTGGAGGAACAGTTGACAGGGTCTGTGCACACGACCTCTGGCCAAGCAAAACCAGAAAGCCTTTAGAATATGTCTTGGTAGGAGGAAGTAGCCATCGTATACTAGGAAATCACTGCAAAACAAACACAGTAAGAAATGAGCAGGTGGTGCAGAACTACGGATGAGGATAAAAGGCCTGCAGAGGACGGGGTTGAAGAAAATTCCCTCTACACACATGTGGTTAAGGATTTCAGCACCCCCGTGGTTCTGAGAGATTCGAGGGAATTCTAAGAACCACGGTATTAGTAATCAGTTATTCCCTTTGTGTTTTAGTGAACTCTATTACATTTTAAACGTTATTTTCCATGTGAGATTTCAGTCATTCTCACATCATTCAGACATTTTGCAAGTCCATGTTAGAATCTCTTCAGTTAGTGTTAAATGAAGATATTTGTAACAGACCGATCCCAAGTTGAGAAATATTGAGACTTTCCCCAGGCTGAGAAGAACTATGCTTAACAAAACATGTCCTTTACAATTACATTTTTTTTTTACTCAAAATTATAAGGGCTATTTAAGATTTTAGTTGTTTTTCCTATTGCTCATAGGTCTTTTTCTCTGTGTGATAACACTTTAGATTTCCTCTTTTCTCCAATGAACTCTGTTGGGATTTTTTACTACAGAATGAAAAACCTTATTAAATGTTTTCTCAATAAAATGAGTGAAACCATATTGTTTATTTCAAACTTATGGTTATGAGATATCAGGCTTTAAAATCTTTTGAACATAATATAGGTTATGAAATCTCCACTCAATTATAACATAAGTTAATTGCTTTTCTCCCAAAATGCATTTTTTATATTGACTCTGGGCAATTCCTGTCAGATATTATTGTACAAAGATATATCATAATTTGTTCTGCTTTGACTTGTCATGATTGCATAAAAGATGAAAAGTTTACCCACGAGTAAAAATAAATTATATACACTAATGACTAAGAGTTTGAACAGAAAAAAAAAAAAAAAAACCGGGGCTTTAGAATGTACATGATACAAACTCCACAGTCCTTCAGGGATGGATTTACAAACTGAACTTGGCCACACTGACCAGATCTGCACCGAGGACACTTTTGCTACTGAGCAGGCACAGAGCACATCATTTATATTTCAGTCACAAAGGTGACATGGTTTCCATTCCTGGCATTTTACTCCACTGAGCCCAAAGAAGTAACTCATTATTTCATACTCAGAGCCAACATTTTCTACTTGAAACACAATTCTAACAAAATTAATGTGAGCCAAGGAAAGCATTAATTCATTTCCAGCTAAATTAGTTCTCCAGTCTTTGACAGCTGGCATTGTCACAGAGTATAGCATCGAAAGCTACGGGTTTTAAGAAAAATAAATGTTTAGAACTTAAAAAACACAGATTTTCCTTAGGCAGCATATTTTTGAAAGGACCCTATTAAAATTATACCACTGATGGCATTGGTATAAATAAAAAAAATGTATCTTTATATCAAAACATTTAATGAAGTCAAATGCATTAATTTACCTCTGAAAGAAAAGAATTTCAGATGGTCTTTATGAACTTTCTGACAATAACTAAAGTATTTATTTATAACCTTTAGAGATACATAGATTATTGGGTATATACTAATACAGTTTTCTACTCATTACCAGTATATAAAGTAATTTAATCATTTTGATCATTTTTATCTGAGATTCAATACTATATTTCTTTATTTTTCTATGTTAGGTTAATTTAATAGATTCAGTGTCTACTAATTTAGTTACTGGAAGACTCCTAAACCCCTTTACAAAAGTGCTTTTATATGTGGAGCCCTTACTAATTAAAAATAAAGAACATAAAGGACAAATAAGATTTTTTTAGATGGAATTCAAGGCCATACAAAATAAGTAGATAAATCTGGACACTCGTGATTAGAACATACTTGTAAGTATCTGGTATTTTATATATAATTTTTAAATCTATTGTTTTTATAAAACAAAGAAGATATATAAATTGCCAATCTATTTATTGACAGAGTAACCACTGGATTAAAGTGTAAGGACTTTAAAACCTACTACAATAGACTATAAAAACTGAAATGAATAATTCATAAAGAGATTTTTAAACATGTGCTTGTGTCTTGCTCATATAAGAAAGGAAAACTTGGCTCATTATACAGTGCAAATAAATACCTATGTTTTTATGAATCAGTCAACAATATGAGAAAGAAGATAAACTCTCCATGAAAATCACATTCAGTGCAACTTCTATTTACTATGCTAAAACTCTCCAAAAGTTATTTTATCTACTTAAAATAATCAGAGGAAAAAATTCAGGGATATATACTTAAGGAAAATCCTAATATATTATGATAAACTTTTTGTCATTACTGAATGAATCTTTTTTAAATGAAAGATATGTTTAAGATGCCACAGTGCATGTAGCATACTTGCCTCAGCAATATAATGATCATTAAAAATTACATGTAGTGTTTGGGAAATCACCTGACCATGTGTGAGCAGAACTTAAAACTTTAAACAGGGTCTTCTGGGTTAAGAAGGTTAAAATATCTTCATAATAGTAAAATTTTTTCCACTGATACCTAACATAATGGTAGTACAAAGAAGGAATAAATACCAACAATACCCAACAAGGAAATAGGCTAATAAAATACAATAATCTTCAAAAGTAGTAAGCAAGACATATATTTAAGACTTAGATTTAACATTTAAGACTTCTTAAGAAGAGGAAAAAAAGAGGAAGGGAAGAAGTAAGAGAGGGAGGGAGGGAGAACCAGAGAGGGAGTGTATATAGTTGCTGGCACCTAATTCTGCCTCTGCAAATTATACTGCTGAGTCACAAATCATGGTAATCCATCTGCCGTTACCTCAAGCTATTAGGAAAAAAGTAAACAAACAAAATAAATATCTATGTTTTTTGACAGCTGTCAGAGGGTAAAATGGTGAAGGGATTAAGAAAAAAAAAAAAAAAAGAACAACTCATAGACACAGACAAAGGTATGGTTATTACCACAGGGAGAAGAGGGTTGGGGCCATTAAAGAGGGGATAAAATGGTTACAAAAGGACACTTGACTTTGGGTAGTGAACACATAATACAATATACAGATAATATATTATAGAATTGTACACTTGAAACATATAAAATTCTATTAACAAGTGTAACCCTAATAAATTCAATAATAAAAAAAAATGTAATTACAAAATTAATGAGGACAAAAAGGGACAGAAAACCAAATGAACTGCCCTCAATCTGCAGCTTTGAAAGAAAAACTAACTGGCTTCAGACATAATGGGAAGAGAGTAAACATGTGAACCATATTTTATCAGAGAATATAACATCCCTATAGAATTCCCAATATGAGCAAAGAAAGAGAGAAAGACCAAGTGTATAATGTGGAAGAAAAAAATATCGAAAAAAAATCAAATTCCTCAAAATTAATTCACTATGTAAAATAACACTGAGAGTATGAATTCTGCAAAAATGAACTCAAAGATGTGATGAAACAACTATATGAGATTGAAATGGCCATTGCAAATTTAAGAATACAAATTGAGGCTCAAAATTCCACCATTATTTAACAATATATAATTGAGATTTTTTTTCAAATGCAATGGATTAAAATGAATAAAGGAAACCAAATACAGAAGCAAGACCAAGGGATTCCAGCATAAAGATAATTTGTGTCCATGAAGTTGAGAATCCAGCAAATGCAAGAGAAGACACATTTTAAATCTGTAATATAAGATAATCCCCTCAGATAAAGAACTGAATCTAATACAGTATATTCTTATTTTAAATAAATTTAATACCAAATAGTCAATGTCAAGACATGGCCTAGTAAACCTAGGGACTCTCCAGACTTCCCTATCTTCCTTCCAAAAATCACTTAATAAGAAGAAAAACATTAGGATAGCAGCAGATATTTGCAACAACATTCAATGTAAGAAGTAATAAAGCAATGTCTACAACATTCTAGGGTAACGAAAATGTACACCAAAAATTCCACAAAAATTATTTATGTATAAAGGCAATTGGTAGATATTCTTAAACAGGAATAAATTAAGATACTACAATGCCCAGAATCCCAAATTGAGAAAAACAAACAAAAAAGGTAGACCTTTAATGTGTCCAATCCTATCTAATAAAGAGGGAATATGCTAATTGACCCTCACACCATCGCAAAGATGGTGGCGCCCACAGCCAATAAGGAGGGAATATGCTAGTTGACTGCCCTGCCCTCAAAGATGGCCACGCCCACAGTCACAAAAAGGCGGTGCCCACTCCTCTCAGCCCCACCAGGGCAGCAGGTGTGTGCCTGCCTCCGGAGTCCCCCAGTCCCCTGAGCCCCCCAGCTGCCCAGGGCCGCCTGAGGCTCAGGTAACCAGGGCCAGCCCAGGTTTGCGCTGCCGGCAATGGCAGCAGCAGAAGTGTGATGGGGGCATCGCCTTACCCTGATTGTCGGGTTACCTCCCACCCCTGAGGGCTCCTGGACTGTGAGAGGGGGCAGGCCGGGCTGAGGGACCCCCCTCCAGTGCATGAATTTTCATGCACCTGGCCTCTAGTTAAGATAAAAACAAAAACAAACACTGAGGCATTGGAAATCCACGGTAAAAGGACTGGTGAAGCACAGTGATTCCAGCACACAGAGAACTATTGATAAAAACCATGGATCTGCCCTCACTGGTTTGGCTCAGTGGATAGAGCGCCGGCCTGCGGAATGAAGGGTCCCGGGTTCGATTCCGGTCAAGGGCATGTACCTTGGTTGTGGGCACATCCCCAGTAGGAGGTGTGCAGGAGGCAGCTGATCGATGTTTCTCTCTCATCGATGTTTCTAGCTCTCTATTCTATCCCTTCCTCTCTGTAAAAAAATCAATAAAAAAAAAACAAACAACAAAAAAAAAACATGGATCTGAGGTTACAGAACAAAATATCAATGTTATATATGAACAATATAAAGTAATAATATACCTTATTAAAATGAGATGTGAAAGTGTTATTATATTCATCTTTGAAATACAGAATCAGACTTAAAAATGAAATAGGTCATTTTGAAAAAATGATTCTTCTAAAAAAATGTATAAACTCTTCTCCACACTATCCTATTCTCATCTCCTTTGCTTTTCCTATCCTTTCTTCATCTCTTCTCTATTCCTTCTCTCCCTCTATCTTTAATTTTAGAGGTATTTTTTAAGAGTTACCATATTGTAGTGAAGAATCATTTATTTGATACTAAAAATATCTTCATTTTCACTTCAGTTAATTTGTCTTTTATGGAATTCAAAATGAAACTAAAGTTGATTTTTTTATTTTAAAACACATCTATACAATGACTCCCATATTATAACTTACTCCCATGTGGTCATCCACTCATCCACCTATGCATTCAATTTCTAGTTGTATTTCTGCAGAGAGAAAGGAATTGGTGCATTGAGAGATGGATGAGATGGTGTTCAGCTAATGTTAAGAATGGTCATTTTAGAGTGGTAGAATTTAGCTTTTCTTCTTTAAATTTCAGTATTGCTTATATTCTTTAAGTATATATAATTTTTGCCCAAAACAATAAAATATTTTTTCTTTAAAAACTGGAAGCTAATGTGCAAGAGGCTTACTTAATATTCTAATTTTCAGTAGCTGAATCCAAATTGAAGATTATTCACAGGTTTGATTTGGATAACTTTGGTGTTTAACACTTATGTGTATACAGCCTAGTTATTCATCCCTTGATATTTCCTCTCCTAAGTAAGAGGAGAGGACATTTAAAAAATCATTTTAATTTTCATAAATTGTAAGTTTGAGTTTAACTTAAATGTGTAATTGAGATTCCAGTCGCGGCATTATGTTCATTCCTTAGGCTCTCCTGCAAAATCCCCTGAGACAGATTTTAAAATAATATTAGAAAATGTACCAAGAAGTGTTTCCACTGGGAAATATTTAATTTAAGGACACTGATGTTTTCCAATAGCCCCTTTTTCATGATTTAAGAACCATTTCTCACTTAAAGATCCAATCAAATATTATTCCGTTTCAAAACCTTCCTGATAAACAACTCAAACATTTCACTCACTGAGTGAGCATTAACCTTTTAAAAAATTTAAACTACCTTGGAGAGCAATCTTCTGCTTTCCTCTAACAAATTTCAGGTATGGCCTTTTTCTTTAATGGGAAGACACATCAAAATTGGGTTAGTCTCTGAACTGTCAGCGTTTAAAAGCCAATGGACAACTCACAGAATGCTAATACTGTCTCAGAAAATGTTTTGTGTTAGTTATTTGAAATGGTATTATGTTTTGTTAAATTTTGAAAGCATTGATCATTGAGAGAATAACTTTGTAGGCGAAACCAATTTTGTCAAAACAAACAAAGCATGCTTACATTATTTTGTTCTTCAGTTGGAATTTTTCCTTTTCCTGTTGATTCTAAAATTGAGATTTAGTAAACCACTTAGAAAAACCTAAACACATTTTAGTAGAATCATATAAAACATGATGAAAAATTATTTTAAGTCTGAGGAAAAAAGACCCTTTAAAAATATAAAATAAATGTCTGGTAGCTAGTTTCTTAGACCAATGCTAAACAATAGCCACTATTTTGTTTATATGACTTTTTACTCCCCTGAGTCAATATACAGTGTGGGGCAAAAGTAGGTTTACCATTGTGAGTACAAGAAACACAGAATTTATTCTTGTATTATTATTTATTAATAATTGTATTATTTTCCATATGAACAATTGTAAATCTACTTTTGCCCTGCCCCATGTTTACAGGCAAATCTAATGTTGAATGAAAACATTTAAAACTTGTGTCTCTCTTCCTAGTTAGTATTTATTAAGAGTGAAGATTTTAGCATATTTCACTCTGCTTTTTTATTGAAAGTTTTTACTGTTACTGTTGTTAATGGGGATAATTAAATATATTTTATTTACATAGTATTTACCAGAGTGCAAGATAAGGAAAAGACAGCCTTGGACTGAATATCCAATATGGAAGATTTATGCCTTTATTCTTATCTCTTTATTGCTTTTCAGAAATGTTTTTTTTAAATAATTACCATTCTGTATTTATTTTTTTATGTTTTAAATATTCGAATCCTTTCTAATTTATAAACATTTATCATTTTTATTTAATGACTTTTTATTTGATTTTATAATATGATTAATGAATTTTAGATCTTCCTCATTTAAGTCTTTTAGAATTTCTAAAAACAATATTAGATTAATATCTTTTTGGAGTACTTAATTTCTCAGTTCTGATTCAAGTTCTTAAATTTTTATTTCATTAATTACTTTTTTCTTTCTTCTTGTCTTTCGCAAATATAATCCTCTACTAGTGCCTTTTGACTGTGGCTTTTATACTTTAGTTACACCTTTTGATTTCATATGCTTTAAACAGTGGCTAGTGGAGTGCAGGATTATAAAGCTATAAATAGAGAAAGTCCTCACCACCAAGAGACATAGAAACTTTCTCCATAGAAGGTGGCATCTATCTAAAGATAGTTCATCAAAAAGTCTTATTCCAGGACACTTGGAAAAACTATGGACAAAAAATTCCTAGGACAATAAGTGCTATTCACATATAAATAGTAAACTTGACCTTTTAGAATGGTGGTGTTGCCTTTTGACATTCTACATAATCAAGTCATATAGGAAGCTGTACCTTTTGAAGTTCACAGTTTCAGATAAGCTTCCACCTTAATGTGTCATACCACTGGAGCAGAAGGATGGTAGGATAACTTAACCTGACTTTCATGAGATGCTAAATGGTGTTGAAATTCCTAAATGAAAATAATGGAAGAGGTACTTGCATTCCTATAGCAGCATTCAAATGAAGACCATCTTTCTAACATGGACCACTCTATTCACGACTAGTTATAGCAAGCGGCAGAGAGAGAGACTTTCAGATCATGTGTCCATTTTAGTTTTCTTTTCATATTGACTTCTAGGAACAAAGAGTCAATTTAGGCCCACTGTTAGTCTAGTCTTTGCTTTGACTTGGTTTTGTTTTATCTATTCATATTTTATATGTCTTGTAAGTCATTTCAAACAGATTTCGAAATAAAGTGGGGTGAAAAAAGTAAACACATACAGATTCATGAAACAAACAAAAAAGAAAACAACCCAACAGCCATTTAAATTACTTGAAATAGCATATCCACTTTATATATCAGCATATCAAGGCATGGAGATGTGAAGCCACTTATTTAAACCAAATCAGTGTATCAGTAACAGATACAGAACTCTAAACTTAGAATCTCAAATCCCATTTAAAGCAATGTTTTTCTATTATTTCATTATCCTACAATAGTTTTAAGAAGAAACCACTTTATGAAATAAAAGGAATATATTATTACTTACTGTTACATGTAATCTGAATTGGTAGTCTTTGAAAAAGGAGGAAAATGAAGTAAATCAGTTCAGTTCAGGAACAGACATTTGTTATTACTGTTTGTTTCCTTTAGAAGACGCTTGATATGATTTCAATCTTCTTGAACTTGTAGAGACTTAGTTTGGGTCCTAATATGTGGTCAATTTTTGAGACTATCCCATGCGCACTTGAGAAGAATGAATATTCTGCAGCTTTGGGGTAAAATGCTCTATAAATGTCAATTAAATCCATCTGATATAGTGTGTCATTTAGGATCACTATTTCCCTGTTGATTTTTGTCTGGAAGATCTATCCAGTGAAGTCAGTGAGGTGTTGAAGTCCCCTACTATGACTGTACTGCTGTCAATCTCTCCTTTAAAGTCATCCAAGAATTGTTGTGTTTTTTAAAATATATTTAGATGCTCCTATATTGGGTGTATATATGTTTACCAAGGTTATATCCTCTTGTTGGATTGATCCCTTTAGAATTACGTAGTGACCTTCTTTGTTTCTTGTTATGGGCTTTCCTTCGGAGTCTATTTTGTCAGATATAAGTATTGCTATCCTACTTTTTTCCACCATCCCTTCACTGTCACCTTGTGTGAGTCCTTTGTTCTAAGGTGGGTCTCTTGTAGACAGCAAATATATGGGTCATGTTTTTTCACCCATTCAGCTACCCTATGTCTTTTGATTAGAGAATTTAATCCATTTACATTTAAGGTTTTTATTGATAGGTACTTACTTATTGCCATTTTTATTACTCTGAATTCTATATCTGATCAATTTCTTATCTCTATTTCATTTAACTCTTCTTTTATCCTTTCATTTGGGGCTTATTTCTTTGTCTTCCCATTTTGGCTGCCTGTTTGGGTTTATTTCTGTGTATTAGGTAGATGTGTGGAGCTACATTTCTAAAAATGTGGTAAACAGATGAGCTACAGGGGGACCAGGGTTAGAGCAGACTGATCTAGTCAGTTTAGGATGTCCTTGTCATCTGTTCTGACAAAAGATGATCACGGTCAGAGCTATGGTTAATTCCTCTGTTTTGAGGAGACTGAACCCTGGTAACGCAGGGAGGTTCTGTAAATCCCTTTTTGCTGCAAGCATCTACCGACTGATTTCTGAAGCCAGAATCTGGCATCCTGGTAACAGTCTCCAGGAACTCCTGGCATGCCTTTACCAATCATTTCTCAGGCAAGTATTTCCTTGTACATATTTTTCTTTCTGAATACTGCTATTTCCCTCTGATTTTTTTTTCTCCCACAGGAGAATGAAACTTAAGTGCTGAAAATTCAACATCTAGAATCACAGTAATGGCTATTAGAAAAGCCTTGGAAGTTAAATTTGCTGGGCTTTCCTACAGCTCAGCTAGAGATACTGTTTGGTAGTTGCTACCACAAATAAACATGGTAAACTCCTCAAACAACAGTCTTCTCCTTGAAGAGAGGGAGTGGGAGTCCAAGCACACAGGTGGCTCTATGATAAACCCACTCAGAGGGAAGCTTGGCCTTCAGAAGCCATGCAATAGACTCCTGGGCACCAAACCAATTTTTCAAGTGAGACTATAGTCCCATCTTGGAAAGACTATCTTTATGCACATACCTATTTTTCAGGCCAGGGCCATAAACCATCCCAGGATGATATGACTCAATTTCAAGTCTTCAAAGGGAGCAAATAAGACTTTATTAATAACCTCTTTTTTCTTTAAAGGATATGCACTTTACACAAACTCTTGCCCTTATCTACCTTTCACCATACACATTATAATTTTACTCCACTATTTATAAGACTATTTGAATAGTTGGATGAATAATACATATTTCATAGTTATGCTAAATATAAAGTTATTGTATACAATTAATTTTAATGCAAAAAATAAATTACTGACATTTATACATTTTTATGCTTATCTTCATAGTTTGAATTATTAGCATCTTTATTTATTCTTATATTCTCATTAATCTCATGGTGTAGCAAGAATCAAAAGGATCAGCTTTATGAATCAAGACTGTTAGTTAATTCTTATACCTCAGGAAAGCCTAATAGCCAGTAGGCTAGTTAGTTAAACAGAAAAGCTCTTTAGTGGTTTAGATTTTCATCCAGTTCCTGGTTTTCGTGTGTATGAAGTAACACATTTCTTTCTGTCAAAGGGTTTGAGCAGGAAAGAGCTGTTGGGGAGGGGCAGCCGTTGGCCTGGTGAGTGGAGAGCTGTAGAAGCACAAAACTAAACAGCTTTTCAATTTTGCTAAATTAGGATCCTCAAGAGGGTGGTTACTTTTTTGAAGGCATATGGACTTTGAATAACCCGACTTCACAATCAAATGAAAATGAATTTTGAAGTTAATGCACCATATTTTCATGTATAACCTTCTTTTCACCCTCACTCGACAATCCTCTTTCACAGACATTTTACTCCTAAAATAAGGCACTTGGAGATGAGGTAAGAAGTTATGCATTATTGTTCTTTACAACAAATTGGGAAAAATCATTTTTTGCCATAGCAGATTAAACATCTATCAGTACCTGCAGCAAGAAACTCATCAGGAGAAACCAAGATGGCGGCATAGGTTAAACACCTAACCTGCAGCCGGGCACAACAATTTCAAAAATACAACTAGAGGTCAGAACGGACATCGTCCAGAACCACAGGAAAGTTGGTGGACTGAAATGCCCACAGCTGGGGGGAAGGAGAAGGCCACGGGGACAGTCGGGGAAGCCGTAAAAGCCTGAGGTATGGAGAAACGGGCGAAGACACGAGCACACGCACCTGCGGGGAGGATGGAACCGGAGAGGAAGGGGCGGCTGATGACCTGGCCGGCATTCACTGGCAGGAAGGAGATAAAGGCTCCGGAGTGCGCTGAGCGCCGGCTCCGATTGCACTGAACCCCATTCCGGGCGAAACCCTGGGAAACTCACTCACTTTCGCAACTCCGCCGCCCGTGCAGGCTGCCTGGCCCGGGACGCTGGGGACGCCGCCGCAGCGGCGGCGCCCGGAGCCCGGCGGCCTCCCAGCACCCGTCCCCGCCGCACACCGGACGGAGGCCCGGGCGCCCTCTCCGTGCACCTCCCGGCGGCGCTAGACTTCAGTAGAGTTGACTGAATTCAAGGGATTAAGAAGTATAAATTGGGGGGACGCCGCGGGAGACCCAGATGCCTGCGGGGAGAGGCGGGACTCTTGCGGAGGTGCGCCTAGCAATCAGTGTTTGCTGCGCTGGAGTGCGGAACGAGGGGACTTAGATACATGGAAGGCAGAAGGACCAGACTCACAGCCATCTAGGCTCGCCGCACCATGGCCTGTTGGCGCCCTGAGACCCCGCCCCGCCCTGGGACCCGCCCCGCACGTTTTGAAGACCTGCCCCGCAAGTCTTGCAGGCACACCTGCGCCCCAAGCAACGGCTTATGCATGTGGGTGGCCTGCCCTCTGGCAGCGGACCAGATGATCTGCTGTTCTAGTCGGACTGCTCCAGGGCCACTCAGACAGGAGGAAGAAACTACAGTTTTTGCTGTAATCCTTGCTGAGTGCCTAAGGCAGTAGCTGATCTACACCCCATTGGAGACCCAGAAACGAGGGCATCTAGTGGTCTGTGGGAGATGACACCAGATTTCAACCACGTGCATAAGGGACACATTCAACGGGAATATTCAGTGAGCGCCAAAGCTTTGCTGCACCAAGACCCGGCCCATAAACGTGTCTCCTGCACAGCAACTCTTCCTTTATAGACAAAGAGAGCCCCCCCAGTGACACCAACAATAATCAAGACTTAACTATACAAAGGAGGACCAATATGGAGGCATAGGGCGGAAGCCTGATTGTTGCCTACCACAACAACTTTGAGACTACGACAAGAGAGCAGAGCAGACACCATCCAAGACCACCATAGGGCTGGCTGAGTAGATGCTCTACAACTAGAATAAAAGAGGGATATGTGGGATGATGCTGATGCCAGTGACCCAAAGACCACACTTTAAGAACTACAGCTCAGGCGACACAAAAGAACTATGGCTCAGGCGATACAACAGCGGCCTGGAACGTGCTCGGCGCAGTTCCCCCGGCGGTCTCCGGCTGAGGGGACAGCTCCACTGGCAGCCAAGCACGGACAGACGAGCCCCTATGAGACATGGGGTGGGAGACTCCGCGCTTGCTGACCTCTGAGTCCGTCAAGAATCTCAACGCCCCGGAAGCGGCCAGGTGCGCATGCTCGGCGACCGGCCACCAATGCAGACCCAAGGGCCGACGCAGCGACGCCAGACTGGCCCACCGCCATGCACCGGGTGCACCGGAGCTTCGCCGAGCCGCCGCCCGACGAGTTCTGCAGCAGCCATACTGGAGCTCTGGAAGGATGGCCAGGGGAATTGCTGAGGGGGGATTGACCGGCAGGAATTGGGATCGGGAAGACGGGGCCCCGCTGAGACCCGGGTGCGGGCGGGGTTGCGCGCCTCTGGGCTCGGGTGTGGTCACACGCCTCTGGGTATAAGTGAGGCCTCACGTCCCTGGGTCTAGGTGAGGCCACATGCCCCTGGGTCCAGGTGAGGCCGGACTCCGGGTCCGGGTGAGGCCAAGTGCCCCTGGACCCGGATGACGCTGGATCCCGTGCCCGGGCGAGGCCAAGCGCCCCTGGGTCTGGGAGAGCCCACACACCCCTGGGTCCAGGCGAGACCATGTGTCCCTGGATCCGGGTGAGGCCGCGTGCACCTAGGCCCGGGTGAGCCCAAGTGGCCCTGGGTCTGGGAGAGGCCAAGCGTCCCTGGGTCCGGGTGAGACCATGTGTCCCTGGATCCGGGTGAGGCCTCGTGCACCTAGGCCCGGGTGAGCCCAAGTGGCCCTGGGTCTGGGAGAGGCCAAGCGTCCCTGGGTCCGGGTGAGACCATGTGTCCCTGGATCCGGGTGAGGCCTCGTGCACCTAGGCCCGGGTGAGCCCAAGTGGCCCTGGGTCTGGGAGAGGCCAAGCGTCCCGGGGTCCGGGTGAGACCATGTGTCCCTGGATCCGGATGAGGCCTCGTGCACCTAGGCCCGGGTGAGCCCAAGTGGCCCGGGGTCTGGGAGAGGCCAAGCGTCCCGGGGTCCGGGTGAGACCATGCGTCCCTGGATCCAGATGAGGCCTCGTGCACCTAGGCCCGGGTGAGCCCAAGTGGCCCTGGGTCTGGGAGAGGCCAAGCGTCCCTGGGTCCGGGTGAGACCATGTGTCCCAGGATCTGGGTGAGGCCTCGTGCACCTAGGCCCGGGTGAGCCCAAGTGGCCCTGGGTCGGGGAGAGGCCAAGCGTCCCTGGGTCCGGGTGAGACCATGTGTCCCTGGATCCGGGTGAGGCCTCGTGCACCTAGGCCCGGGTGAGCCCAAGTGGCCCTGGGTCTGGGAGAGGCCAAGCATCCCTGGGTCCGGGTGAGACCATGTGTCCCAGGATCCGGGTGAGGCCTCGTGCACCTAGGCCCGGGTGAGCCCAAGTGGCCCTGGGCCTGGGAGAGGCCAAGCATCCCTGGGTCCGGGTGAGACCATGTGTCCCAGGATCCGGGTGAGGCCTCGTGCACCTAGGCCCGGGTGAGCCCAAGTGGCCCTGGGTCGGGGAGAGGCCAAGCGTCCCTGGGTCCGGGTGAGACCATGTGTCCCTGGATCCGGGTGAGGCCTCGTGCACCTAGGCCCGGGTGAGCCCAAGTGGCCCTGGGTCTGGGAGAGGCCAAGCATCCCTGGGTCCGGGTGAGACCATGTGTCCCAGGATCCGGGTGAGGCCTCGTGCACCTAGGCCCGGGTGAGCCCAAGTGGCCCTGGGTCTGGGAGAGGCCAAGCGTCCCTGGGTCCGGGTGAGACCATGAGTCCCTGGATCTGGGTGAGGTCTCGTGCACCTAGGCCCGGGTGAGCCCAAGTGGCCCTGGGTCTGGGAGTGGCCAAACGTTCCTGGGTCTGGGTGAGACCATGTGTCCCTGGATCCGGATGAGGCCTCGTGCACCTAGGCCCGGGTGAGCCCAAGTGGCCCTGGGTCGGGAAGAGGCCAAGCGTCCCTGGGTCCGGGTGAGACCATGTGTCCCTGGATCCGGGTGAGGCCTCGTGCACCTAGGCCCGGGTGAGCCCAAGTGGCCCTGGGTCTGGGAGAGGCCAAGCGTCCCTGGGTCCAGGTGAGACCATGTGTCCCTGGATCCGGGTGAGGCCTCGTGCACCTAGGCCCGGGTGAGCCCAAGTGGCCCTGGGTCTGGTAGAGGCCAAGCATCCCTGGGTCCGGGTGAGACCATGTGTCCCAGGATCCGGGTGAGGCCTCGTGCACCTAGGCCCGGGTGAGCCCAAGTGGCCCTGGGTCTGGGAGAGGCCAAGCGTCCCTGGGTCCGGGTGAGACCATGTGTCCCTGGATCCGGATGAGGCCTCGTGCACCTAGGCCCGGGTGAGCCCAAGTGGCCCTGGGTCTGGGAGTGGCCAAACGTTCCTGGGTCTGGGTGAGACCATGTGTCCCTGGATCCGGGTGAGGCCTCGTGAACCTAGGCCCGGGTGAGGCCACGTGCCCCTGGGTCTGGGAGAGGCCAAGCGTCCCTGGGTCCGGGTGAGACCATGCGTCCCTGGATCCGGATGAGGCCTCGTGCACCTAGGCCCGGGTGAGCCCAAGTGGCCCTGGGTCTGGGAGAGGCCAAGCGTCCCTGGGTCCGGGAGAGACCATGTGTCCCTGGATCCAGGTGAGGCCTTGTGCAACTAAGCCCGGGTGAGGCCACGTGCCCCTGGGTCTGGGAGAGGCCAAGCGTCCCTGGGTACGGGTGAAGCCAGATCCTGGGTCCGGGTGAGGCCGTGCGCCCCTGGATCCATCCGGGTGAGGCTGGGTCCCAGGCCCGGGTGAGACCACGCGCCCCTTGGGTATGGGTGAGGCCACGTGCCCCTTAGTCCAGGTGACGCCGTGCCCCTGGGTTCGGCCGAGACCAAACCAGAGGGAGTCGGACCTCCATTACCACCATTTGTCCACCATCCAGAGCTGAGGGGTCAGTGCTGACATGTACACATAAGGAACTACTGGACATCGAAATTGGGTCTCAAAAGAACTGTTGGTCCAGGGGGAAGCTCGCTACAGATTGATTCATTTGCCTGTCAGCATAAATATTATTGCTCGTCTCACATTCAGTTCTTATTAGTATATATCTAGTGACATTTGATCTCGTTCATCTAGAGGAAATGATGAACAACATAGACTGAGGAACAAGAACAGAACCAGAAGCAAGGAGGCATCGATCGGACTATCGGGCCTCAGAGGGAGGATAGGGGAGGGTAGGGGGAGGGTGGGGGGAGGGGGAGAGTTCAACCAAAGGACCTGTATGCATGCATATAAGCCTATCCAACGGTTAAGTTCAACAGGGGATTGGGGCATGCGTGGGGAGAGGGGTGGGATGGGAATGGGGGGATGAGGACAAATATGTGACACCTTAATCAATAAAGAAATTTAAAAAAATAAAAAAATAAATAAATAAATAAAAGAGAAAAAAAGAAAAAAAAAAAAAAGAAACTCATCAGCATTTCAATGGACACTGATAATATTTAAATGGAATCTTGGAATTTCCAGTTAAAGATATGGAAGTAAGGCTGCCTCTGCCTGATTCTTCTTCCTGAAACTAACCACCAAGAATACAAACACAGGAAAAACACATATTGTGTGAATCTAGAAAATGGTCACAACCCTGAAGCATGAAATAGAAAGATGTGCTGCCCAAAGCAGTGAACACTGGACCTGGTCCAGGGAAGAAGCAAAGAGCAAGCCCATTCCACTGCAGCTCTCAGCCTGCAATCTTTGGTGCCTTGTCCAAAAAAGACAAGATCAAGGTGTGAGAACGGGTGTGTCTGAGATCCCTGAGCTACTCATCACATCAAAGGGCAGCAGGAGCGCTAGCCAGGTGAGAAAACTTACATTTATTGCATCTCAAATACAAATTTGGGCTCTTAGATTGTAACAAAGGGGACAAAAGTCACCTCTGCAGCTGTGTTTATGGTGCATTAGGAAAAAAAAGTCAAGTGCAATGCCCAGGACTGGTGACAAGAATGCTTCGCTGTTAGCCTGGCAGAGCAGCTAGCCAAGAGCAAAGGCTGTCTCCTTGAAGGGGGGCTATACAAAGAAGATAATATGGAAACTGAGACTAAAGAGTAAACTCATTGATTTTACTCTGTGCAACTCTGGTCAATTTTCCAGTCAATGTAATTAATGCCCAAAGCCATGTGCCATCACACAGTGTCTTGAGGTCCTCAGGGCTTTGCTCCCTTTAATTCTTACCATATAATTTAAAATATTTACTTCTTAATAGTCTTGATTCATAAGACTGGTCCTTGTGATATTTCCTATGCCATGAGATGAGTGAGATTAGAAGAATAAATAAATATGCTAATAACTCTAACTATGACAATAAACACAAAAATGTAAAAGTCAGAAATACCATTATATTTTTGCATTAAAATTAATTCTTATAAAATAAATTCACTTTACATTTAGCTTCCCCATTGGCTCATCTTCCACATTGTAGTTACAAAATGGCTGGGTAGGGAAAATACAAAAACCTCCTCTAAAAGATGAGTAGTATTCAGAAAGAAAAAGAATTTTAACCAAAATCAAAACAAAATTGCCACGAGAAAAAAAAGGGCATGAAAAACTAGAGGCAGATGAGAACTTTACAGCAGAAAAATTATTCTGTAAAGCAGATAAAAACTATAAACAGACAGCTTGAAATCTAAGAAATTGCAGAATTTGAGACCTCTTGATGATATAAGAAATCTAAAAACACATCCATGTGCTCAGAAAGAAAAAAACAGGAGATGAAATCTGAACTGGAAGAGCTAGGGTAAACATTAAAAAGGGGGGGGGGAGGTAATAGGATCATACTTCATGATTATGTGAGATGTGAGTTTGAGATATAATTTGATTCCTTAATAACTCATCTAGATTATTTTCATTTACATTTCGGATAGTTATTTTTTCAAAGATAATTGAAAAAGAAACATCACACATACTCCCTTCTTATAAAAACAGGGGAGCAGGGAAGCACCACACATCATTTGCATGCAATTTGCCTAAATATAAACTGCACAGAAAGATCAGGCACTTCAAATCACAGAAGGTCAACCACTTCAAATGTTGCAGTGATATAAATTCAAGCTGAATCAGGAAAATTGTGCTGGTCCATGATGACCACTTAAATCGCCTAACTTCTCTGTGCAGCTTGGCAAGGCGTTCCCACCAGAAATCAGCAGGAGGTACATGGAAAGTGTTTAATACAATGTCTATTCATATTAGCAGGCCTAATATCAAACACCTTATCTTGAAATCCCACTGTATAAGGTTAGAGTCTAAAGTGTTATGATGACAAAAAATTTTGGACTTTCTTCTAAAATTCTCCCCTATTAGGATGGTGTCAAATATGTTAAGGGTTGAAATGGTATAAGTAAGTAACAAATAGTTTTACAGTGACCCAGACACTGGTTTTCTCGATACATATATGTTCAATTTGGCTAAGTAGTCATTTTTAGTTTGAGAAAAAAATATATTTATGCCTGATTTGTCTAAAACTTAAGGGATTGGATTCTGGCCCAGATTCTTCAAAACTATATTTGGCCTGGATGGCGTGGCTCAGTGGTTGAGTGTCAACCTATGAACCAGGAGGTCATGGTTCAATTCCTGGTCAGGGCACATGCCTGGGTTGCAGACTTGATCCCCAGTGTGGGGCGTGCAAGAGGCAGCCAATCAATGATTCTCTCTCATCATTAATGTTTCTATTTCTCTCTCCCTCTCCTTTCTGCTCTGAAATCAATAAAAATATATTTTAAAAAACATTTGAACTTTATTTTATAAACAATATTTCACCTGCTCTTACTATAGTACTTTCTTGCTTTAGTGGAGTTAGAAATCCATACATAGATTTATTTTTTTCCCTCCAGGCTCTCTCTGCTCTGAACAAATGGAGTTTCAATGAATAAATTCAGCAAAACTCACTCAGTATATAAAAGACTGGGATATTGGGTTGAAGTCTTCTCCCAAAAGATTGCTGCCATCTTTTTGTCTGCAATCTTCTAGATTTCTGGTTCTTCACATGAAGTGGTTGTTGTTGTTTTTTAAGTTGGTTTGTTTTATGAGTTTGAATTCAGCTCAATTAGTCAGAGAGGGAAATCACCAAACTACCTTAAACCATCTAACATTTTAGATTAAAAAAATAAATTTATATTATATATAGAATATATATATTCATATATATATATATATATTCATAGAATCCTAAGCATAATGTCATTATTATTTTAATAATGTCCTAATTTTCCTAGATTAAAATAAAAGTGGCCCATACTCAGGAAACCATAAAATTTGTGTAATTGTTCTTACAAGGTTGGTTATTAAATTTGTGTTGAAACACACACAACTTTACTTGGTCCAAATTTTGACTTCTATATAGTGAGATTTAAAGGGAGCAAAGCATTGGGTACCTTGAAACATTGTTGTGATGATACCTGGCTTTAGGTAAGATATTAACTAGAAAATTGACCAAAGTTGCACAGAATAATATCAGAATATACCCCTTGGTCTCAATTTACATGTTATTTTTCTTTGTATAGCTCAATTATGTTGATTTATAAATAAAAGTTGATTCCAGACTATCAGATACATTTTCATTTATTTAACAATTAATTACTTATATAAATAAGCACTGTTATTGGTGCTGAAAATATTGCAGTGATCAAAGCAGACAAAAATTCCTGCTCGCATGAAGCTTATACCCTTGTATAAGGTTTTTATCCTGACTTGATTATTATAGCAAACATGTTGACATTTTCCTTTTTTAATCTTTTCTAATTCCAGAAAAAATATTTGTTCAAATTTTTTTGAAGTAATAACAATGAATTTTTTACAGTGATACTAGAGTTAAAACATTTGTAAGTTGTGGATTGCTTCTAGCACAGCGATTGTTGAGAAAATAGTTTTTTTTTCTATTTTAAATAAACTTGCAATGAATTGTTATTGTTTAATAACTGATATTTAGCTAATATGCTGATTTCAAAAAAATAGGAAGATAATGAAGATTATCAGTTCAAATACTTTTTTATACTTTAAGATAAGAATACTAACCTATTTAAAATAAGGGAAAATTCTTTCTTTTAGCAATTTGAAAAAATGAACAGTGTAATAAGAGTTTAGTTCAAAAATTAGATTTTTAACTTTGAGACTTGATCAAAGACCCAAACTGAATGACTTTTTATATTATCTTTCTTTGACACTTAAAGGTGTTTATACTACCAATAACATTATAAAAGTAAATAAATAACTATAATATTTTTAAGCTAAGCTCTACCATACTCATTAAATTTTTTCTTACTTTACTTTATATACATTACCTTAAAATTACTTTTAATGAAAAAATTTGCATTTTACCTTATTTATTTTATTGTTAAAATAAATTTTTAAAATAATTCAGCATAAAAATTTACCTGTATGAAACTGAATCAAGAAACATTAGGGTATCAGAGTTTTAAATTGCCTGTATATGCTCTTTCCTTTACAGAATGGAAATGGCTATCTTAAGTAATAAAAGGCTAATATGTAAATTGACTGAATGGTGGAACGACTGGTCGCTATGACGTGCACTGACCACAAGAGGGAAGACGCTCAATGCAGGAGCCAGGCTTAACAGCTGGCGAGTGCAGCTGCGGTGGCAGGAACCTCTCCCACCTCCACGACAGTGCTAAGGATGTCCAGGAAGCGGGCCTAAGCCATGAGTTGGACATCCCCCGAGGGCTCCTGGACTGTGAGAGGGCATAGGCCAGGCTGAGGGACAACCCCCCCCCCAGTGCACAAATTTCATGCACCGGGCCTCTAGTTTTGTATAAAAGCACAAGCCTTCAAAATAAAAGTGTTTTAAAAGTCCTCTGGAGGCCAGTTTATACACTTTAAGTATGGGAGCCTATTTCTGAGCACTCTGCCCATAACTGCACACAGGAAGGGACACATGGGAATATGCTAACTGGTCAATATTGGAGGATCATCAATACAGGAGATTCAGATTGCAAGGCAGGCCCAGAGCAAATAAAACGTTGTGCTGTTTCATAAGAACAAACACGCTACTGATCCAAACAGAATAATGTTCTTTGTTTCATCGGATATAAATGGATTTATAGTGATTTTTTTCACTTTTGTTCACCTACAGCCTCTTTGTTTTTAACTAATATTGCCTAGTTGCAAATGTAGCCAAGATTAAGAGTGAATTTGTGACTTTAAGCTAAAAGTCCCACACAGAATTCAAACCCTTGACCATTGAATACTCTAACCAATCTAGTCACTATCTCAGCAAGCAATGATAAAATTAAACAAGGTAATTTCAAGAACTATAAAATAGCACAATGTGAACTATTATCATTGAGGCAGAAAAGTTAATCTCATCAAAACAGATATGTGATATCCCTTCTGAATTGCCCCCCCCATACATGTATGTCAAATAACATTAAGGGTTTTTATGTTAATTTTGCTCAATACTTCTAGGTTCAGTATACTTTGGATACAAAGTTCAATTCAGAATATACACTTTAAATTATGTATAGGTAAATAAAATGAAATTATCTGATTTAAACTCCTTAATATTGGAACTTTAAAAACAGGTAGCTGCTAAATTCATACTAAATCATTGTCCATGATCCCTTTAGCAATGTCTTCACTGACTCTATCAGTCCTTGGGCTCAGATCATTGTAAGGAGGGTCAAAAGAGTTATATATAGTAGAAGTGAAAATTTTTGAGCAATCTGAAAGAGAATTTGACACTCTAATGATGGATGGATGGATGGATGGATGGATGGATATAATATTTGAGGCAGGAGCTGTGATTTAGGGTTTAATGAGGATAACTATTTTCTCCAAACCTTGACCACAACTTATTTCTTATTTCATCTTACTTCCTGAAGAATATGATCCCTTTTATTTTCCTCTTCTTATTTCCTAATTGACTTTCAAGTCTCCTATATTCCCTGGTTCTCTTTCCACCAATGATAACTTCAACTAATGGTTTTCCCATGGTTCCACACTTGACAGTCTTCTTTCCTCAGCCAACAGGCTCTCTCTAGGAGACCTCATTCACTGCCCTACTCAATACTATCTAAATTCAAGGATTTTGAAACCTTAACAAGATAGAGCTGTATATCCATAAACAGAAAAAAAAAAATCACAGTTTTGAGTAATCTGATAAACACAACCCAGTCTTCTCTCTTGAGTTCTATACTTATCTTCTCCACTGCTGAATCACCTTCCCCAAGGAGTGCTTCAAATACAACATGTACAAAATCATTAAAACAAGCCTCTGTTTCTGTCTTCTCTACGTTAATATTCACTATCTGCCCTTTCCTAAATGAGAAAGGAGCATTAGGGTCATTTTTGACATCTTTGCTCCCTTTTGTACTCATATCTAGTTCATCACCATTGTTCCTATTGTGTCTAAACATTTTCAAATATGCCCCTTCTCTATATTCCTTTTCTGTTGGGTAGTCAATTCCAGACATCTTCTCTTCTATGGTATTTTTAAATATATAAGTTCTGGCCACCTAGGCACAAACATTGTCAACAAAATTAAGAACAATTCAGAAATGGAACTCACTTAACTTTTCTAAATTTTAATATAACAGTTGTTTTTAATTTAAACTGAAAGACATGATATTCAAGCCTTTTAAAACAAATAGCATGTAGATGAGAGAACTGGGACAGAAGATCCAAGTTCTATATATTGACATCAAATTTGTAGTTGAAATTGAAATATCTAGGTTATAGAAAAAGTTAGTTCACGTTATAAATTCTAATTTGAATATGAACCTGTCCTTACTTTCTCCACATCCGCTTTTAACTAGCATTTTATTGCTCATGTGATAGTAAAGAACAAGGTATTTCCAGTTCTGATACCAGCATATATCTGAAAATGTCAAAAATAACCCTTGCTAATGAAGACTGTTAATTGGCTCTGATTATGGAAATACTTATGACTCATAAGAAATCAACACTTGAAAATTGAGCCTCATCCACCTCTATTCTATTTGAAGGTGCAAGTTTAGATAGCTCTTACTCCATCTGTTTAGATAGTAAGATCTTAGCTGTTTATTGCTCTTTTAAATGAGGTATAATTCTACTCAATGAAACTTTTGTAAACTCACTATGTCTTAACAGCAGAGGTAGTTCTCTATTTCATGATGTTCTACCCCATATCAAATTATTTTATTTCATCTCTAATAATAGTAAGTTCCATTGAGAACATTATTTTCTATATTAATCAATGTGCAAAATAGGGCTTTTGTTATGTGATGATGATTTAGTGTAGGAAAATCATGAATGTAGGAAAATTAGTAACAACTGACCTGGATAACCTGACTTTTAAGTGAGCTCTTTTGATTAAGCTTCACTTGAAAAGCAATATTCCAAATAAGAGAAGTACCCGACGTTACTAAATACATTTGCCAATAAAAAATTTATTTTATTTTACATTAATCAAAATAGCACATTGGGTACTAATGCAGTTCTATTAAAAGCATGCTGAATAATTAATATTTTCTCTTCCTTATAACCTGTTAACTTCTTTTCCTACAAGAAGACACTACTAAGCATAATTTTGTAATTTTGATGTTCTTCACTGAGTTGACATAGGTCAGAGAATACAACCTGGCACCTGGCCCACTACAGCATTCTACTTTCCCAAATTAACACAGCTTTGAGCAAAGATGAATTCTTCTAAAATATTAGATTAATTTTATGTTGCTCCAAGTACAATACCAACTTTCTCTTCTATCCCTCCATTAATGCTAAAATAATGTAGAGTATTTCACTAAAAACCCAAATAATAGGATGTAACACCCCCACACCACCATAATTCCTGCATTTGCTTAACTTTGTGTGATAAAATCCTCCACTTATTTTATGCCAGAAAGTAATAGGGCTGAGTTTTGTTTTGGCACCACATCAATGACCTAATTACAGTGATTTCAAAGACAAGTTTATAAAACTTTGTTCTATGTGAGATGTGGGATACTGGGACTTCAACTAAAAGGTTAACATTGACCTTGAGGTTGAACATTTACTCTCAGGTATGTATGTGTTTTTAAGTATATAGGGTAATAGTGGGCAATCTCTTTCTGCAGAAATCTTGATTTCCAATTTGCATTTCTCTTTCATAAACTCCAGTCATACAGTGGACACCTGGAGACCACCGTGACCTCCTTCCCTCAGTTATGGATTTCAGGTCTGTGTTATCTACAACCCTATTGAAAATCATACTAGCAGCAAGATTCAGGAGCAAACACTCATTTAGTGGGATTTCTAGTTTGATGCACTAGCATACATACTAGGTTTTAATTGGTGTTGATTGTCTCTTGATATTTGGGCATCAAATAGTCAGCCATACTGCTTTAATCTCCATTTTGTTGTTTGTATATGCATTTAAATCAACCTGGAGCCACTGGTTCAAATTTATTTTGTTTAATTTTTTGTTTCCAGCCCTCTGCTCCCATAATCCTGCCAAAACATCAGCTTCAACATCAACATGCTCCAAGAAAGACATACTTTTAGAAACTAGTGAAGGTTTTGTTTTACTGAGTAAGTAATATACATATTTGAGGTGGTGCTATTTGTAAGTTGTAAAAATACAACTAAAGGTTCTTATATTGAAGCTTACTTTTGAGTGTCTAAATAACATTTTTGTATGAATGCATTTTGTTCTTTTGAACAAAGTTGCTAGAACATCTTTCAGTATAAGACTACTTGCTGTCTTATTGAGATTACATTTTATTCACTAAAATATGTTATTCAGGCAGTAGAGAATTAAGCATAATTATGACAATAATTTACTTAATCTATACACCACCTAGGCAGCTGAACTGAATAACAAGAAATACCTGCATTATTTACTTGTAGCATAAATACTTAAAAATATATTTAATTCATAGTATGCTAGTCAATCCATAAATAAATAGCAAATGCCATTGCTTGCTACTCAGTATTTAATGTGCTTTTCATACATTTTAAGAGACTAACAAAATAGGACAAAAGGCATCAATGCATGGAAAAGACTAACAGATCACAGAAGGGAGGGAGGGAGGGGGATTGGAAGAGATTAGCCAAAGAACATACATGCACATATGCATAGCCCATGGGCACAAACATTTAGTGCTTTTATGTCTACTTCTTCCAGTTAGATTCCTAGAAACGGAATGACAGAATGACACTCTTTAGCTTGGAAACCCATACAGCTTTCTTGCAGGATGTAAAAGGAAGTGATGCTTCCAAAGATTCTTAACTTAGTGTCAGCCCAACCTCTTCAAACTGTGACTAACTTGAATGACCAGACAGTCATTTAATCCAGAGTCTAAAATGAAATGCCTTACAAAGTGCTTGAATGGCAATTTCTATTTCTCAAGGCCACTATAGAGTTTCTTAAGGTATAATCAGTCCAAGGCTCTAAAACTGAAACTTTATACAGAAAACTTGAAAGAATTTTTTGTATCCACATGAGCTATTTTTTGGAATGAGATCCGGGCATTCACATCGACATCAGATGGACCTTGAGTGGCATCTTCAGAATTTTAATAGGAACAACTGCTAAACAATAGGAATAATGGCTTTCAGAAGACACAAAAACTCTATTTGAAAGAAAGCTTTTTAAATACTCTTATTATGACAATGCATCTCCAATATATTAAATAAGAGGTATTTCAAATAGAACAAAATGTGAGAAAAGGAGAAAGTAAAAAAAAAGCACACAAAACACCAGATTATCTAATATCAAAAAGATCACACCAGGCTGCTTTTGATCACTGTGTTCTGATGAATTCTAGAATTCTATGTATCAAATTATAGATAATTATTTCATGTCCCTTCTAATTTCCTCTTTTTATGCCTCTCTTTAATATTCTTATTCATCATTTTGGGAAAGACGGGAACAGTTACATAAAAAGCTGACTATTAAATTGTGCTTAATATATTTGGGGACATACTTGAGATTAGTCTCCCTTCTCTCTACTTCCTAAATGTCATCAGCATTCCTTTTTGCATTCCTTTTTCTTGTCTCACAGGCACATACATATCTAGGAGAGCCAGAAGAGCGACATTCTCAAGGACACAGAATCTGGAGTCAAACTTAATGAATTCTAGCTCTCTGATGTTGGACAATATACAAAAACTGTAGGTGCTTCAGTTTCTTCATCTGTAAATGTGAATAATAATAGTGTCAACCTCCTGTGGTTACTGTAAAATACTAAATAGGTTCATGTCTCTCTTAAGAACAGTGTCAGATATATACCACATGCAATTCACATTCCAACCAGTATTATCTGTAGCTTTTCAAGTATCCAGTTGCATTATGGAACAAAATTATTGTGTTTCTTTTTTTTTTTTAATATATTTTATTGATTTTTTACAGAGAGGAAGAGAGAGGGATAGACAGTCAGAAACATTGATGAGAGAGAAATATCGACCAGCTGCCTCTTGCACACCCCCTACTGGGGATGTGCCCGCAACCAAGGTACATGCCCTTGACCGGAATCGAACCTGGGACCCTTGAGTCCGCAGGCCGACGCTCTATCCACCGAGCCAAACCGGTTCCGGCAAATTATTGTGTTTCTTAATAAAATACATGTCATACGTTTATAAATAACTTCATTAATGCAACAAATGTTTAAATAAAACAATGCAGCTTTGCTATCAGTTGAGATTATTAAAATTAGAAATTATTTTCTAAGTTGTTTCCATTTTTATGATACTACATTATGCCGGGTTTTGTAAAGATTAAAAAATTAAAAGGCAGAAATGGCCCATTTCACTTAAGATTTACAATTTGTATAAAAAAAATAATAAGCAGATGAGGTGATTAAGTCATGCCATTGACAAATATGTCAATTGGCAAAATGAGACTACTGACAATACATGACAACAGTATGTGGCTAATATTTGTATCTTAGTAATAAGTATATTAATTAAGATAGCTTTGAATGAATATTGTTTATTCAATTTAATACATATTTGAAAGTATTGTCCACTGGGTTAACCATTGCAAGGTTAGAAAAAGTAAGCCAAGTGTAGTCCTTGGCTTTTTGGTGCTTACAAACTGAAGGTAGGATAAAATAATGTACAAATAAGCATAGCATGCAGCACCGTAATATGTGTCATAAGATGAGGCAAACTCAAAGAATCAGGGGCTTTAATAATCCATTCATTTGATTAATATTTGTAGAGCACTCACTATGACCAGTTCTGGAAGTGCTTGGAACATAACAGTTAAAAATTGGCAAGAAATCCTTTTCTTCATTAAGTTTACATTCTTATTGGGGCACAAAATGTACATCCTGGCCAAGTGGCTGGAAAGGGATTCCTGAAGAAAGCCTGGAACAACAGGCCACAGGAAGCACTAAACAGTGCAGAGGAATTGAGACGGAGAGAGCTGAAATATGGTCAGGCAGTGAACCGGTCATCGCAATGGGAATACGCAGTTCTAATGGAGTGAAACAGATGAAAGAGATTTTAAAGGGCTGCGTGAGTGTCGTGGAAAGTACATCTAACTGGCAATAAGCAGCTAGTTACAAATGAAGACAGGCTTGTTCCATTGCCTTCGAAATTAAGGTGAGAAAAACAAGAAGTCTTTAAATGATGAAGGCTGGATAATTTCCTTAGTGCAATAAACAACATTCCGCTCACTCAACCATTATTGTTGCAACAGATGACAGCTGTGAAAAGGCAAGATAAAGAAGCATCTGCCACGCGCATTGTTCCTTTTAAGTCAAATGTTTTATACACTGAAACATGTACTTATCAATCTTTTATGGAAACACTGTAGATATTTTTAAAATGTCTTTTTTCTCAGAGAGTTGGTTTTCTTTAAGAATTTGAAAGAGGGAACGTCTAGAAGATTTAGTAAAGAATGGAGTGGCTTTCTTGTCCTTGAATTTTCCCTATTTCCAACTTTTGTATTGGCAAAATAGCATAACATGTCTTTGGGTTTATTTGCCTGATGATGAGAAGATTTGATCCCTCATTATGGATCAGTAGATCATTAGAGCTGCAAGTGGTAAATAATTAAACCTACATTTTATGGGAGAGAAATGATGTCCATAAACGTTTCAAGCGCTCAAGATTACACAGCCAGTGGGACAACTAGAATGGAGTTGAACTTTCTTCTTTCCAATAAAGGTTTCATGCTTAGTTACACCACTGACACTAAATCAAAATTTCCCCCTGATGGTATTCCCCATCAAACCAAGCTGTTTCCTTTCTCTAATAGTGTCTTCACACATCACAACAGCTGGGATAAAGGGTTGAATGCCATGATGCTGTGGATGCTTCAATCCTCCTTAACAGAGGTGAGAACCAAGCTTCCAATTTTACATGAAGGTGTGGTGACATTAAAAGTGTGAACGAATGCCCACCTAGCGTGGCTCAGTGGCCGAGTGCCGACCTATGAACCATGAGGTCACGGTTTGATTCTCAGTGGCTGGCTCGATCCCCAGGGTAGGGTGTGCAGGAGGCAGCCAATCAGTGATTCTCTTTCAACACTGATGTTTCTATCTCTCTATCCCTCTCTCTCTGAAATCAACAAAAATATATATGTTTAAAAGTGTGAACAAATAAACTGTATCTAACTGTGCTTGTTTCCATTCATGTTGCAGGGAGAGTGTGTAGATGGAAAAGGCTGAGGTCCACAGAACTATGCTGGAAATTTGCATTGTTTGCCCTCTAAAGCCTTTGGTGTGAGCTTCTCATCTAATGCAGCAAAGGAGAAGGAATTGGTCCCAGTTACTAGAAGAAAAAACTATTTGGCTGCTTAAAAAAAACAACAAAAAAACAAGCAAGCAAAAAACAAAAACAGTTACTTAGTTCAACACTTTCTTTTCTACCTCCCTTCACCTCCAGCCAAGGATACAAATCCTGACCCTAAACATTTAAACTAAAAAGCACGACAGTTATTTACAGTAATAAGCAGGTAGATGACAACAAAAATAGTGAAAACTAGTCATTAAATACTTGTTTCTCAATGTTCTAACATACAACGTTCCTATGTTTCATAACCAGTCTTTTTAATTGCCTATTTGCTACTCACAAATGCACTGTGCTCGAAAACTAGCGTGAAATATAAATATAGCTACAATTTATTAAGGGTTTACCATGAATGCTAGGTACTATCCCAGATAGTTTACATTTTTACTAAAACTTACAATCATTGTAAGAATTATTAGAAGACCTATTTTACAGAGCCATTGTGGGTGTTGCTGGGTGTCTCATTAGATATTTTCCATATATAGTGTTTGTAATACTTTAACTTAAAAGTACTCTTGTAAGCATTTTAGTTGCATACCACATTAATGCGACTTTATATACTGTACAGGGGTACTGGCTGGAAAACAATATTCAGATGTGGAGGAAAAACTAGCTAGAGGAATAAAAATGATGCCTTTTTGTCTAAATTCAGGGACGAAAAGCGAAATACTGAGTCACAAATTTTATATGTTTGAGGAAAAATAAAAAGAATAACTACCTCTTACCATTAATCACCTCATAATTGATTAAATAAACCATTCCTTATTGGAATTTATACCAAGCTAGCTACTGAGTTTTTCTTTAACTCATTTATTCAATAAGTATTTATGAAATGCCCAGAGTGGCCAAGCATGTGTTGCTGCTGTTGGGTTAGCTTCCAAGGGAAACAGAGGTGAGTGAGACACGTTCTACACTCAGAAATTTTAGTCTAGCAGGGAAGAAAGGTATGGAATACAAGTATGTATTGCACAATATACTAGATGTTGTGAAGGTGAAAGCCAGGGGTTATCTTAACAAGTCTGTTTAGATTAGGGCATTTTCTCTACGTATTTCCCAAATAATATTTTGGAAAATAGCAGTTAGTAGATTCATATTGGCTTAGTGAGTTGACAACAGGAAATTTAGAAAGACGAAATGGTATGGTATCCAACATAGATAAGTTTTGATGGGGCAACAGGAGTCCAGAGAAGTCAAAGCCCGGACCTGGGCTGAGGAGGGCAGTAGGGGTGGGACAGATTGTGCTGATATAGTCACGCCTCTGAAGGCTCCTTACACCAGAAGGGGTTTGGGGTACATGATTAGAGGGAATAATGGGAGCACACATTTAGAAATAATTCACATACTTGCTTAGGGTTGGGCCAATCTTTTTCCTATCAGTTGTGATGTTTGTGTGATTACATTAACAACTTTAAGGAAAAGCAAGGAGATTAACTGCACCTTTAATGTAGTAGAAGAGGTAGATTGGGAGCCATAAGCATTTACAGGAAAACAAATAATATATTTGTTTCATAAATAAGAATTTGTAAACCAAACTAATTAGAGCAAGGAGAAAATAGCTTCCCTCCTTAATCTGGTTGCCATTAATATTGCAGTAATTATTTTTGCACTCCTGTAGAGCTAATTAGAAATCAACTTTATATAATTAGATAGTAATACTCTGTTATGTTTTCTAACAGCTCTCCATTTAACAGTGTCATAACTCATTGTAGATTCCTAATCATTTTCATGATAATAAATAATCATAACTTCTATTCTAGTCAGCCATGGCTACTTATTCCAAACTAACGATTTTTATGTTTATTTCAAATTTAATACATCTTGGTATACTATAGAGTTCTTAAATTAATTAGTCAAAGTCAATTTAACTTAGTTTGCTAATTTACATCCATAAAATAGCATTACTTTCTTCTCATATAATATGGCTTCATTTGTATACTTTCAAATAGAAGCTTCTGTGCATGGCATTTAATTTTATTTTTTTTTTTTTTTACTTGACTCCATTCTACTTCTAGGGATGGATCCTTACTTGACTTCTTTGGGACTTTTCAAAGCTGAAAACAGAAGAAAAGATGTTGGAATGCATCTTCCCCATACCTGCCTATACAACTGAGGATTTTCTTTTAAGAGATAGAGTTTTATCATCACCAGTTTAAAAGCAAGAGTGCCAATATTCTGATAAATAGGAAAGGACACTGAAATAGCATAAATAGATCCTATTTCAAAAGCTTCTCAACTTTTATTAAATAAACCATAACGTCAAAAGGCAATTGTCTCCTGTTACCATATTCTTTTTAAAAAAATGCTTTGTTCCAAAGTGTTTTTATAAGCCCAAAATTATGACAGACCGGGCCATTATTATTTTTGAGAAACTGCAATAGATTTAGGAAATTCTGTATTCTGAGGAGGATAATACTTAGTAACTGATTGCTTAATATTTGCAGTTGAAAAGTTTAATATGGCTCTAAGAGACAATATATAAAATTATTTTAAGAATCTGGTGAATAAACATATCAATTTGAGTATTATAAATACATGCATTATGACATTTTTAAAAAGTGTCAAAATATCGCAAAACATATATTAACTGAATTATTACACTCTTAGAAAATATGTAAAGCAATGCATATATTAAAATTTTTTGGAAGATTTTTAGCTGTGTATCTTTAACATATGTATATATATGCAAAATATGTTTAAGACCAGTGCTTCTTTTCCTTTGGCTGAGATTCATAATTTAGGAAGAGTTTTCATAGAACTATTATATATTCATACATACCCATATATAAGTATTCTAGATAATGAAATCAGTTATAGTGAGTATCTTGAAAGTTGAATGTTCAGTACTAAAAGTGTTTCTGCATTAACAAAAATAATACTAAGAAAATAAATAAATATTCCCTTTGGGAAGTTGATAAGAAAGATCTCCTAACTCAATAAAATTATACAGAACACTGCTGTTTTACTTCTTCCATAAATTTAGACAATTTCAGTTTGACAAATTTAGCCTGTTGTCTAATTATACCAATGCTATACTTACCTTAGAAGATTCAAATCTAAATAAGGCCTATTTTTTCACAAGATTCAGTATTTAGTTTGTGAATACCATAAATAAAGGCAGAGACTAAGAACCAAGTTCTAATTTAAATTCTGTATTGAATACTCAAAGCATTTGAGCAAAGGGTTATGAATTGGGTAAGGGTTGTAAAACAAAGCATCCCATTATTGGTGACAAATCTAATTATTTTCTGCTTGGTTCCTACATGCTCTAAGTTAAGGTGAACCTAGGTAACTGCTCCAAGGTAATATTAGGTCCAGTATCCGTTATTTTTGGAAGCCTGTTTGTAACAGTGACTACCGAAGATATTTAGCTGACACTACCAAG
The DNA here is from genome assembly GCF_027574615.1 of Eptesicus fuscus. NCBI lineage: Eukaryota > Metazoa > Chordata > Mammalia > Chiroptera > Vespertilionidae > Eptesicus > Eptesicus fuscus. The sequence goes on along the minus strand of NC_072482.1, from coordinate 30,923,539 downwards.
CACAATTTAGCCCAGTGGGTACAAAAGTAGTGTGCCATATTAGGGATGCTAAGAGCATGTAGATTACCTGGACACAATTCTTAAAGAACTCCTAAGTAGCAATCTTCCTCCATTGCCTGGTGGTAGCAACATCCACAATTAACTATACAATAAGTGAGTCTTTGTGATGAGAATAAGCATTAATTGTTATATAGGCCACTGACTTGTACAGTCATTCCCAAAGGAATTGGTCACATTAGACAAGGCGCAAAGGATGAATAACCTTGACAGTATTACTGTTATCTATAAAGTACTATTAAATTACTTAAAATTCTTCTATTATTGGCAATTGATAGAATCATCTAATATACAAAAGTATTAAAGCTCTATGAAATATACATATTTACAAAGTAGACATTCTTTTCAAAAAGTTAAACCATTAATAATCTAAATTAAGCTATTATGAATGTATTTTTAAAAGTAAGTATTTCTATTATCCCTAAGTTTTCTCCTGCCTACGGGGTAAATTTTAAAAATATACTAGCCTGGCATTTAAGGTTCTTTATAATTGGGTCCTAAGCACATATTCACTATGAGGCATACAAGCACTGGTGAAATAATTAGAATTTTGCCATATTAACATTTTCTTTATCTACTATGACAAATGAGCTCTTTCTCGCTAAATTCTTAAAGTATTCACTGACTCAATCACTCAAAAATATTTAAATAATAATATATCAGTTTTGTGCATGTGTCTGTTTATCTACCTATCATCTATCTCTATATCTACATCATATCATATTTCTCCCATAGCATTTAGAAAAGTGCCTGGTCAATTCTTATGTTCCATAATCAACTGTTAAAAAAATTAATTGATTGACATGATAAAAAGTTCCAACACTAAGTAATCAAAAAAAAAAAGGAAATACAAATCCTAGTCAGATTCATATGGTTTATTTTATATATAAACTTAGGAACTTCTGTCTATTTATATGTAGATGTAGAAAACTCAACAGGTTTCCAATATATAGAAAACACAAATACCTAGTAATTAAAATGTTCTTATCCCAAATTATTACCATATAAATAAAAAAGTGTTGATCTAATGACTTAAGTTGAAATGGGTGTTAAGTTGATATTAAGCTAAGTTTTAGTAGTATATTCAGTTATTAAAAATCTATTGATTATATGAGTTTAAATGGAGTTATTTTAATCCATTATGGAAGATTATATTTAAAACTAGTAGCCCGTTTGCACGAAGATTCGTGCAATAGACCTTCATTCACCTGGCTGCCTGCACCAGTTTTCTGCCGGCACCGGGGACCCAGGCCTTGGCTGTGGCCACCACCTTCTGCCTTCTTTCAGGGTCCAGGCTTGGCCCTGGGCAGTGGCCTTGGGCTCGGCTGCACCCAGCGTCCCTGTGACCCGAACCCAGGAGTGGTCTCCTGCAATCGGCGCAGGCACCCCGCTGGCGCCCAAGCCTTGGAGGCTTTCCCGGCCTTGGGCTCCGCCACACCCCAACATCCCTGCAACGGTTTCCTGGTGGGCGTGGTCGATGGGCGTGGCTTGGTTGGTGGGCGTGGCTTGGGCGTAGCAAAGGTGCAGTCAATTTGCATATTTGTCTATTATAAGGTAAGATAGCTTTCATAAAGAAACAAAGAATGCAATACTGCAAAATGAATCTACATTGTTCTTTTTGTTAAATAATTTAAAAAGCATGGTTAAAATTCTTAAAGTAGATGTGTTGAAAAGCACATTTTAAAATATCATTTTTTAAATTTGCTTTCCAACTACTCACATACAAGTTTGGAGAAAAGTTATTTCTAGTTTTTCTACCAAAGTGTCTACTGCCTAATACTTTGAAAGATACTTTCATATTCCTTTTCCTGTTATTCTTACTCTACCTATTTTCCTTCTGTCCCAAGCCAAGTTTTCTATTTGGATTTTTCATATTTTCTAATTATATTTTGTAAACTTTTATTCCGTTTCAATCTTATTGTGATCTAATCATTGTCCATTTGAGCACCACACATTTTGTGTGTTTTTTTATCACATGTGTGTATCATCTTGGAATGGAAGAGTCAGTAAGAGTGCTAACTGAAAATCAGTCTCCTGATTTTCACTGCAACGGTCTTTCTACTGTATTGTGTGCCCACTCAGCCTCAAAAATCAACAGCTCAGGCATTAAACACACACACACACACACACACACACACACACATACACACACACACACACAGTGGGTCCTCGGGTTACACTGGAGATCCGTTCCTATGGCGCAACATAACTTGATTTTCGCCATAAGTTGGAACACCCCTACATAAGCACCTACATCACTCGCATGTAGAACATACACAGTGGTAATGAAGTGAAACAGTAAAACATATTTAAAAGAAAGATAACAATTCCTGACCTTTACTTGTGGTAAATAAATAATAAAAAACATAAAGCACATATGTACATACATTGAAATGACGGAACTTTTATATAAATAAATGGGAGATGGTGATGTAACCATGGAAAGATGTATGTCGAGTCCAATGTAACCCAAGGACTGTCTGTGTGTGTTTATACATACATATAAATGTATAAATATATATATATATATATATATATATATTGATTTTAGAGAGGAAAAGAGAGGGAGAGAGAGATAGAACCATCAGTGATGAGAGAGAATCATTGATCAGCTGCCTCCTGCAAGTCCCCTACTGGGAATCGAGGCCTCAACCTGGACATGTGCTCTGACCAGGAATTGAATCGTGACCTCCTGGTTCATAGGTCGATGCTCAACCACCAAGCCATTCCAGCTGGGCCAGCTCAGTCATCTATATATATAAAAGCCTAAGCGACCATTACGACTGGTCGCTATAACACACACTGACCACCAGGGGGCAGACACTCAATGCAGGAGCTGCCCCTGGTGGTCAGTGTGCAACGCAGCCAACCTCCCATGGCTGGCCAACCTCCCAGGGTCCCTCCCCCTGGCCGGCTGGCCCTGATCAGCCCCAATCGCCGGCCAGGCCAAGGAGCCCCACCCGTGCACGAATTTGTGCACTGGGCCTCTAGTTTTTTGATAAGCACCTACTTCATGCCAGGCCATGTGAATGGTAAGTAATTTTCCATTTATGCTCTTACATTAGATACTAATAACAACAGAATGAAAATGAAATTGGTGCAATGCCAGGAAATAGTCAAATCACATCTTTGAATACCTAAAATATATGGTATAACTAGGGACCCACAAAATTTCTTTACTCCAAAGCTTAGAGACCATTTGCAGAAAAAATAAAAATGAACTTTTCACTAAATAATGTATGCTAAAATATGTATTTTTTGACATTAAGTTTTCAGAGCTTTGGAAAGAATTGTCTTTATTTGCATAGTATCTTTGTGTGCAATTAGACTTCAAACATAGAAAAGAAAAGAGGCAGAGATTAATATGTTTTTAACACAAATTAAAATGTACATGTCATAAAGAGCTCCATTGTAAATATATTTTTCACTAATAAACAACAGTTTTGACATGAGTATTGGTAAATTTTTTTAATGAAAGGAATCCAAAATTAGCAGTTGATTTTTGGAACTGTGAATTCATCTCTTGCTAATTTTATGTTTTTTATGCTACTTTTTTTCTTAGATGAGAAAGTTTATATAAATTATATAAGTAGAGAAATAGGCTTACACTATCAAAAGTGATGCTTAAAATATGCCCCGAAATGTCTCTTTAAAATTAATTTATGGAAAATCACTATTAACAATGATCAAGCATCATTATCTGTCATTTAGATTTTATTTACAATATTTGCCTGGGCAAAGTATGTTCCAACAATAGATTTCTAGTAAATACGTTGGCATGCAAGCAGTATTTGGTATTCGATTTCTTAAAATAATTTGGCATGCAAACAGTATTTGGTATTCGATTTCTTAAAATAATTTGTAATGCTGAGAGATGCTATACCTACACAGCTTAATTATTGTGTTACTTGAACATGAATTGCACTCACCATTTTTAGGCTCTCTTGAAATAAAATCACTCTGTAAGTAAAAAGTCATGCTATCCTAAATTTCCCCTGCTTGAGTTTCAAGGATGAGCCTTCCAACAACAGTGAACGGGCTAGGGTGAATGAATAGAGTGAATGAGTCCTCATTAGTTACAACTTTCCAATGTGTTCTCTATAAAAAGTTTATTTTCTTAGAATTCTGTGCATTTATACTCCTCTCAATGCTGAGGACAAGTCCTAATATATGAATAGATTTTATAAGCCAATACAATTTTGTAAAATCAGGCTATGGGTCAGAATTGTCAATTAACTTTATACTTTAGCTCAATAGATTTCAAACTTCAGTAGGCACAGATCATGTTGGTGCTCATGAAAAACACAGATCCTTGAGTCCCAAATTAATCATTTTTAATTACTGTATTACTTTCCATATGAACTGTAAACCTACTTTTGCCCACCCCAGCACAAGGAGCAGCATGCAGGAAGCTCTGCTTTTGACAAGCACTGTGTTCTTCTTTCCCCAGGCAGTCCTCTGACCACACTTGGAAAAATATTGTTGTAGCAAATTCTCTGCTAACACCTTTTATTCATTACACATTCATTATATTTTTTTTCTCCCTTTTGTCTCCTTCTCCTTTTTGTCCTTTTCTTCTTATTCTATCCACCACTGTATATATACAAAATGTATATGAGATTAAATGAAAATGGATTTGACTTGAAAAAAAATCTTAAGTGTAGTAAATGTATAGTTAGGTATAGCAAAATAAAGCTCTTGAAAAGTATTTTTCTTTTACCAGATGATACCGGTAACAAGCCTGTGGGACTGAGAACTTTCCAATGACATTATATAGAATAGAAGCCAAACCTACTTTGTATCCAGCTGACAACGTGATGAATGATATCACCGAAAGGAGCACTTCTCCGGTTGATTGTACTTTTGACACCACTAAATGCCAGGTCGCAAACTACCACACTGATATCCAGGGGGCCTGATTTAATTTTATTTGGCTTTATTTTTTCCAGGGATAAAAATGAAATTAGCTCCATCTGACCTCAAATCTTCTTATTGAATTACTAGAGGCCCAATGCATGAAATTCGTGCAAGGGGGCTCAGCCCTTGCCACCATGGTGGCTGCCTCTGCCTCAGCCCTGTCGCCGCGGCTTCATCCGCAAGGTCACGGATGTCCGGTCTAATTAACATATTATGCTTTTATCATTTTCTTAAAAGTAAAACTAAGTTATTGTGACTAGGTATTAAAGGAGAAGCAAATGAGAATTTTCATACTTAAATGTTTTCATAACTCTCAGTCCCTAAAATGCTTTCACCTATTAACCAATGATAAATTTAGCCAACAGGGCTATTCTCAGGGATGCCACTTATAAAGTGATACAGTATCTTAGGGAAAAAACTACTCAGTTTTTTAACATGTTTTGCCGATTTCTGAGGCCTCACTTAAATGAAATACACATAAACATTTAAAAAAGTATTCATTTGAAAGTATTCATTTGAAAAGTATTAATTAAAAAAATTAACTTGACAGTACTAACATATCACCAATTGTTATAGTAATATATAGAAATCTTTAAAAATGTTTAAAAATGTCTAAAAATGTTAAAAAGGTTTTAAAATGTTTGAGCTAACTTTCCTGTAACCTAAAGTGTGATATTAAGAACACATTCCCCACTGCCCTGAAGCGTGTGTACCCCAGAGATAAGGATTTGAACTTCAGTTACTGACTCAGAGTGCCTTGCTAAGATAACCATTTGTGTGAGTGATGTTCTCTCCCTAGATAACCACATGTAGCCCCTCGCCCCGTTTGACATGAGCATGTGTGCACTGACATAATTCATTGATAACCACCTGAACTGCTGCGGGTATGAAACAGGCTTTAAAAATGGGTCCTGACTAGCCAACAGTGCTCGCCTGTGGAGACCTCCACAAAGGCACATCCTTCTGTCAGTCCGGCAAGCGACGTAGCTCCACGCTCCTCTCCCTGCCAGACGACAGAAGAACGGCTAGTACCTCCCGATCCAGACGCCAGTCGCCACCGAGCTCTTGGGTGAGCAACAACGGCCCCCTGCATCCAGACCAGACCAGCCCAGCTGCCGGACCCCAGAGGACAGCACCACCGGGATCCCATTTAAGCCTGTACCCGCAGCATCAGGAACTTTTGTGAGTAACAAAGTGCTGTGTGATTTGCAATTGCATATGTTTCATGTGATGTAATTCCTCCGGCAGTTAACTGAATTATTTTGCGTACACTTAAAACTGAAATTAAAGTTTCTGGTCTTTTCGGTCCTAGGCCTGCCCTTGGTCCCGCTTGTGTAGAGCAGCCTCTTCGCTAGCAACTACCTGAATGTCCCAGCATCTGCACGGTTAAAGTTTATCTCAAGGGACACCTTAGATAAACACCCCAGATCCTTTCCCGGGATCTACTTGGGACACCAACCAATGTCATGTTAAGAGAAATTAGCCCTAGCCGGTTTGGCTTAGTGGATAGTGCATCAGCCCACAGACTGAAGGGCTCTGGATGCAATTCCAGTCAAGGGCAACTGTCTTGGTTGTAAGTTCCATCCCTCCTCCCATTGGGGAGCGTGCGGGATACAACCAATCCATGTTTCTCTCTCTCTCTCTGTCTCTCCCCCTCCCTTCCACTCTCTCTAAAAATAAATGGAAAATATAATAAAATGAGTATTAACAAAACAAAACAAAAAGAGAAATTAATATATATTTTAATATATGAAAAATAATCCAATATAACCATTATCTCGCATTCTCCAGAACTACAATTGTTTCATTTGAAATGTTTTATAACGTGCTTCAGCAATTCATGTAAAGAATTCTTTTTAAATGCTCAGAAAGGCTACATAATGGCTGTTAGGAATACAAGTTTACATAACCTTTTCTTGACACTGTCCAGTCCATAAGTTTCAAAGTCTTAAAATATGTATACCTTTAACACAATTTTAAAAATTATCTTTTAAGTAACTAAGACAACTGTATAATGATGTGGATGTTCACCATAGCATTATCACAAATTATATATATTCTAAATGTGCAATAATAGGGGACTTCTTTTAAACTGTGGTATATTCCAAAGAGAAAACAATATGCAGATAACTCTTACTTATACATATGAGAATTGGTTGTACTACTAATAAACATTTTATTATAATTTGTATATTCTTATTACATATTATATGGTGATATATTTAAAAATATAGACATAACATTTTATACATTTTTACATAATTTAGAAAGGAATATGGCTAGGTATTTAAAATATTCAAGATATATTCTAATATATTAACAGTTATTATCTCCTGGAAATGAAGTTATAAGTACTTTTTTTTGTTTTAATTCAGGCTATATACTGATTTATATCTCTACAATAATCTGGAGTATTCTGAAAGTATTAATGAGAGTATTAAGTGAGTTTTAGAATATCAAATCTCTAGACTATGATGCAACCATTAAAGTAATAATTTAAAAGACTTTTACAACATGGATAATTATCTATAGCCAGGCGAAGAGTTGTTCAATATGTGAATATACAGAACACAATACTGTATAATTGCTAAAATTCTAGGCATTGTTACGAAAGTTATCTGGAGTGAAACACAGATAATGAATGCCAATGATTCACTAGGGTCTGGAATTATGAGAGCTTTTTCTTTAAAAAGTTAATACTGTTAAAAAGTTGAAAAAATCTTTACTTAGGTGTGTGTATGCCATATCATAATCTCAAATATGAAAAGCCTATCCTGGAGTTCACACTCTGGGTACTTACTTATTTCTTAACATCTGGTAAATGGGTAAGGTCCTTATTGACTGTCAACTAATCAACAAAAGGAATGTTGATTATGATTATATAAGCCAAAGTGTTCAGATTAAAACTTAACTGTAATCATCTGGATATTTTATTTATATTATGCTTACAGGCAATGTTATGATGTCTGTATTTCATTAAAAGGAAAAATGCAAATCCTCAGAAGTTAAAAAATAATTCCTCTTAACTTTAATACCTGAATTTTATCAAGTCATAAACATTGATTTTGCAAATACTCTTTTAATCCTAAAGCTATACGGGAAATATCATGTAATGAGCTTAAGTGTGTAAAATAATTACCATGGCCATCATTCATTCCCTTTACAAATATCTATAAATACAGCCACTGCGCTAGGCTCTAGCACACAAGTGCCTTATGCAGAAACGTAACACATGGTCTCTTGCCCACTGAAGCACCTGGTTGGTGAGGGCAGGCTCCAAACACCTTCGCCTGGCTATAGATAATCTGAATTTTTATTTCTGGTCTCAAGGCCTTAAGTGGGTGAGAAGAATTCCAGAATATCCCTTGAGAGATGGGAGTTTCTTTCATGGGGTTAAGGTAAAATAGGATGGAATTTGCCCATATCAGGCTCTCTTAGCCATGAAGTTACATTCATGAGCAGGATGGAATTTAATAAAAGAAGTAAAATTAGACTGAGAAAAGAAATAGGCTCTCAGATGAGTGATTAATATTTTGAGGAGATTAAAAATTGGTAAAATGTTCATATTCTATTTTGAAGAGTGTGCATTCAGAGTGCCGACTAATTTTAAGGTGGCATTTTCAAGAACTATGGTTCATATTTTAATAGAACATGAGAAATCAGAGAAAAGAAAGAGGTAAGAAATTATGAAAGATGGAAAAGAAAAATAAGAGCTACAATTAGTATTAATTGAATTTGAATGATGTGACAAGTATAATAAATATTGAGAAATTATATTTTAAAATATTGATTAAAACATTTAATTTTATTATAGTAATTATGAGAATACGCACTTTCCCCCTAATTACTGCAAATTCACCATTTGCATTGCAAAAGAAGTATTTTAATCTAATTTCTTTTATTAATTTCTTGTCTAGAGATATGTGATATGCAGAGATATTTTAGAATTTCCCTCACCAAAGAGCTTTGATGGAAGAGACATAATCATCAATAAATAAGTACTTAGTGATCACTTATACTGTGCTAAGCACTATAAATGTATATACCAATATTTGGCCAAACCTAATTGAGGGAATAATGTAAGTGGTAAAAGAGAAAGTTTTTTAAAAGATTTTCAATATATGACATGTGTTACTACATAAAAAAAGTTATGCACATGAACAGTGCTAAGGCAACACAGAAACTACTACTGATTCTCCATGTAATAATCAGGGAAAGCAAGAGGCACAGTGGGAGTGGAATTTGGGAGCTAATTTATAAGTTTAGTACAACTTTCTCAAATTGAAAAGTGTGAAACAGCATTCTAGACAGAGCAATAGTGTAATCCAAGGCCTGGAGGTAAGAATGTGTGTGATATTTTGGAGGCCTTCTGGTGTGGCTCTGAAAAAGTTTGTGTAATGTAAAAGGCCATGAAGTTTACTATGTAGGTAATAGGGAGCCACTGATATTTCATGAAGAACATGAATTATCAGATCTGTCCAACAAGACCTTGAGCTCCTAACAGGAAAAAAAGTCATAAAAGTAGGGGAGGGGACTGAAAGGTTCATATTCTTAAAAGCAAAAGTGAGCAGTATTTCATGAAAGGTGTTCAATGGCATTGAATGTGGAGAAAACTGATGAGAATGAGAATGAAGATGAAAAGGCCATTGATTTGGACCTCAGAACCATTTCAGTACCTCCAAGGAAGTTAACACATGAGTACATGGAATGGAACGATAAACAAAAGGGAAAAATGTCATATGTATCAACTAATATTTCCACACATTTGCTCATCAGACAAAGGATGAGCAATAGGCAACATGGCAGTTGTTTGAGAAAGAAGCAGGGATAATAGAAAACACTATTGTTAAAAATAAACATATTGGAGGGGGATATAAAGAAGATAATGGAAAAGAAGATATTGAAGGTATAAGAGATATGGCAAAATCTCAAAAGGAGAAAGGTATGCAACCGAGAGCACAGGTGAAAAATTTGGAAGGTGGCGCTCCGCTTTGGGAGAGGGGAAAGCTGGAGGGAGGACCAGGGTATATTTGAAGGTGGAGGGATATAATTTGGTAGAGTTAACACCTAAAGCTGGTGTTGCTCAGTGAATCAATTGAATGAGCAGTAATAGTAGTAGGATTGGAGATTTGAAAAAAGTGGTAAGGTTTAAATTGGCTGCTTTGGAAAATGAAAAAGCACATAACTTTGGAGAGGAAAAGGGATATCTGAGTAGCTCAGATGGTCCTGTGCACACAGAAATTTTAATTGTAATAGAGTCAATAAGCAGTGACTTCATTCTCAGATAGGTTAATACTTGATATGAATCTTTGAAGAAGTCCTTGCCTTTCAATCACTTGAGAGAGAGACAGAGAGAGAGAGAGAGAGAGAGAGAGAGAGAGAGAGAGAGAGAGAGAGAGAGAGAAGGGTATTCAAATAAGAGTGATAAATATAAAGAAAAGCCCAAGGTAAATAAGTGTGTGATATATATAGGCAAAATAATTTGGGGGCAGTTGTTCAATAAAAGGTATCTATAATAATAAATGTATAATATGCTAATTAGATCAGACAGCTGAATGACCTGTCGGACATCCTTCCGGACAACCTTCTGGATGAAGTCGGGACTGGGAGGGCTGAGCCCCTTGCACGAATTTCGTGCATCTGGCCTCTAGTATAGAATATTTAAAGGAAGGATATATGAGGAATAGAAAATAAAATGAGGAACAGGGGCCAGTGACACAATTGTAAGTATTTAAGGTAAATGGAGAGGACTTTGATTGCCAGATAAAGATGCTTCAAATTCATTTTGTGGGAAATAGAGAAAAATATTTTTGATAAGGGGATTTAATTGAGCAGAGGATTTTAGAAAGGTAATTGATAGGAAAAAAATATGGCACCTGAATTGGACTGATGAAGACTTTATTTATCTAACCACCTACCTGGAAAATCTAATTCACAGCCATTTACACAAATAAATTCTACTAACTCACACTTTACTATACTACTAGACCATCAGTTTAACTAATTAAGTTGATTCATTAATCAAATACTGTGTTCAATTAGAATTGTATTTCAACTGACCAGTTGTTTCAGTAAACACACAATCACTATGAATATCTTTTTGCATTATGCTATCCTCCACAAGTTTCATGAACACTCAGAAATTAAATATTGAGATTTTACATTCCTTATCAACATTTATTAAATTCCCATCCTCTTAGTGATTTTCAACCAGTATGGTACAAACATTTTTAAAACACGCAATACCTTAAGTCAAGGGCACTGACCTATTTGCCCTTAGATTATCAAATTGAAAAATGACAAGAGCCAACACAATAGCCTTCTGTTATGAATGAATCAAAATTATACCTATTTTTTGTCAGATCGGCAAAAATATGTATTTTTTGGTGTCCCGCAGAATTTTAGTAATTAGCTTCTGTGTGCCATGAGATGAAAAAGGTTGAAAATCGCTGTTCTAAGCAGATGTAGTCAAGACTATTACTTCTACATTACAAGTGAATAGAATTTGAAACTTAAAATACAAAGAGAAATTAGCTAAGCATTGTACTTTTTTTCTGCACCTATAATAGGATATATCCACATGTTACTATGTTTGCTTCCCATCTCAAATAGTTCTCTTGTTTCCAATAGTACAGGAAAAATTAGTCCACCTACTCACTGGAAGGAATTAGACTGTATTCAACATTCAGTTACTGGTGTGTGTGTGTGTGTGTGTGTGTGTGTGTGTGTGTGTGTGTGTGTGTGTGTTACTTTATTGGGAAAGGAAATAGCCTGAGATTTGGTGACTTGGGTACATGTCTGAGATCTATAAAATTGAGCTTTGAGTCCTTAGATGTATCTGTTAAATTTCTTTTATTTCAATTTCTTCAAGTGAAAAAAAAAATTGGGTTACTGCCCTGCTGAAGGCCCTAAAATACTATTCATGTTTTGTGCTGTTTTTTTTTTTTTTTTTTTTTTTTGTTTTGGTTTATTTGTTGTTTTTTGTTAGTTTGTTTTATTAGGTGTGCTTCCAGTCCCTCGTAAATCCCATAATCTGTGTGGCAAAGGATTCCGGCTGTGTTCACTGCTGTGGCTCAGACATCTCCAGACATATTTATCAAGCTAGGAGACAGGCTAGAGAAGAGTCCTTTCTGAATTTCTTTGGCTTAACATGGAAAGGGTGAGCTTTGTGCTTTTGGTTGATAAATGTTGGAGAAATCAAGAGTGGAAAGGACAAGATAGAGACAGTCTTTTTGCTGAGTTTGAAGTCCCAACTGAAGGAGGGTGATGCTTACAGCCTCTAAGAATAAAGAATGACTAGGAAGAGAAATATTTATGTTAAGAAGAAAATATTTGATGAACCCATGTTCTAGAAACTCCTAGAAATAATACAGGGCCAAGAAGTTGAAAAGGCAATTTCTCCACCATACACATGACAAAAAGCTAGTAAAATAATGAATGTTGCATGTATTAATTCAGCCTGTACACACAGGCCAATGGAACTGTTGAAAACGGAAATTAAATTTGGTCATGATCTCATCAGCAGTACAGAATCCATTTTGCCTTTGTTTCAGAATGAAGTTTTTATAGTAAACAATTGTGAAGTAGAAGTAGGCCTACTTGGTCAAGGGCAATTCAGGCTCTGGAGTTGGCTGCTTGCTCTTTCTTTTGACCCTTCTTCTCCCATGCAGACACTCCTCCTCCCTGTGCTCCCAGGAAAGTCGTTTGCATCTATCTTAAAGAATGCTCTTTTTTGTAAAAAAAAAAAAAAAAAAAAATTATATGTAGCAGTCTTAATTCCCAAATTTTGAGCTAGTTCATTCAAAGATAGAATTCTGCTAGCTTTTAAAACTCTGCAATAACTCCATGTCTAATCATCTGACTTGTCTAGTAGCAATTAACGTAGGTGATCTATACCTTCTTTCTAGTAATACTTTCATCACTGACATTCATAGGTGAGATTGGCCCTAATCTCTCCCTGTTTTGGCTCACTCTCTTTGGCCAGTGCCATCCTTATCCTGACTGTTGTAGTATGCCTCCAGGTTCAGTGCCTTTCTACCCCTTTTGCATAGGGTGATGCTCCACCAACTGAGCCACCCTGGCCAGGGCTCCAAAGACAGAGTCTTTAAACAAAAAATTATTTAATTTTTTTTCTATTATGTAAGCCTGTTCCATTGTCTCTCTTGTTTTAAACCCTTCACTGGCTTCCCACAGTCCAGCTTGGAAGTCTAAGCAACCAGGTCAGTATCTAAAGACTTTCACCCAGAGCCTTGCCAGGGCCTTACCTCTTCGCACTTAATAATCCTGGGCAACACCCAGCTCTCCACCCATAAGCATTTTTACCCAGAACATACTTTCTACTGTGGCTCTCCAATCCCACCAACTTGCTCCTCCGAGAAAACTCCTGTGCAGTTTTTAAAATACAATCCCAAGGTTCCTTTCTCCAGGAGGCTCTTCCGTACTCTCTAGACTGAGTCACTCTTTCCTCAGTATCATCTCCGTATTTCAAACGTGCTTCCACGGATGCACTCTGCATTTAGTGTTCCAATTCACTGCCATAAGTGTTTGTCTCTCCTACCAACCCGAGAAACCTGTAAGGATGGGGCCAATGTTTTATTCATCTTTCAATGCTACAGATGAAGACCTCTAACAGACTGGAAGCACAGGAGGCTTGTGAATACATAAATATTTGCCAAACTCAAAAATATGCTTCTATAAGTTTATGTCATCCATAGGTTATTTTTTTCAATACATCATCGACTCTAATGAGTTTATTTTAAACTTTATTTAAACTGTTTATCTCTGGACTTTCACAGGAAGTCTGTCACTGAGGAGGAGGTAGCAGGAAGATGTTCTCTAACTTTAAAACACATCTTGGAAAGAGCTGCTTCAAACCAAAAATTGGAACAATGCAAATGTCACGGCAAGAAATTATAAGTGGGAGGAAGGAAGGCATGACAAGGAGAGAAAAGGCACATCAGCACATTCATTGGTGACTTGTTAGAACCGGTGAAACTGAAAGGCTTTGAAGTGGTTTATTAATAAAGCAAATATTAGTATATGGTTTCAGCGTCGTTGTTTCATGTCTACTATCTAACAGAGATGAAAGCATACATGACTGAAGAAAAATCCAAACCAAATCTGAGGAGCAGGATTTGATGAAAGGAAGGACGTCTTGTCTCCAGGCAGCCTTAGTAAGCAGAAATACTTGGCAAGGTGGCTAGATCACTAGGCCAGGAGCTAGAAGCCTTCAGTTCAAGGTCAGCGATTTAACTTATCAAATGAGCTTCCAGGCCAAACCCCTAAATACTCGGACTGTCCTCCCTCACTTCAGTAACATGGGGAAATGACTCCTCAGGATGCTGTAGTGAGGACCAAGTGCCTGCTCTCCAGTGGGGCCAGATGGTTCACAGGTTTCAGTGTGCACAGGCATCTCCTGGCCTCTTCAACTTCACCCCTTCTGCTGAAAAGCCCTATCCTGGCCCTGTGCTTTGCCTGCTCCATCTAGAATAAAACTTACTCCCAGAAACCTTTCCCTGTATCCCCAGGAAGGAGTGAACATTTCTGCACATTGTTTGTTTTCCGTAACTTATTTGTCAGACGTCTGTCTGCTCTCATTAGACAGTGAGCTGCTGGAGGGTAGGCATCTTCTTGTTTTCCTTCGCGTACCAGAAGCTTCTATCACAGTGTTTCATTGATGCAGAACACTCAGCGCTCGTATGTGGAATAAATAAATGCAGAAATTACAAATATAGGAAACTGTCACCATGACTTGTTCATTTCAGTGCAACTGCTCACTTCAGCTGTGACATAGGCTTTGAGATAAAGAGAAGTGGACATTCTATTCATAGAATCCTCACCCCCACCCCATACACACACACCCCAAATCCTAGGAATAGGGAAACAAATATCCTTCTTTAAATAGCTTTTACCATCACCTGTGAGATTCTTTTCTCTTTATTTCACGAAGGAGTATGTATAGCACAGATACAAATATACAGACTTATGTTCTTTTTCTCCTACACTATTTTTCCTCCACAAGAGCTTGCTATAAATAAGCACCTAAGAAATTTCACCCTACAGTCTGGCAAATCCATTCTATTTACTATATTTCCCGAAAGAATTGTACCTAAGTTGGTATGAATAGGTAAAGGTACTCCCTGGACTGATTGTATAAAAAGCTATAGAAGCAAACATTTCATTTCACAGGTTTCTGAATTTGGGTCATAATAGTAGGATCATCACCAAGACAACAGAGACCTATGCAATGAACCTCAAACACAGGGCAAACATATTCCCAGAAGATCCACATTCAGAGAACACTTAAAAAAAGCTTTCAAAGAAATTCTCAGAAATCATTTGAAAAGACTTGTGGCAGAATGTCTATAGACAGTCTGGCATAAAATATATGAATACCTCAAAGAATGGCAAGGACAATAAGAACTCTTGTAACCCTGGAATATAAGAAAAGAATGGAGGAGTTGTTAGGCTGAAGAGGATTTAGACTTGTAATCCTTCCTATATAATAAAAGCCTAATAAGCTAAGTGTCCGGTCATCTGGTTGGCCATTCAACCAATCAAAGCGTAATATGCTAATTATATGCTAAGGCCGCTCAGCCGCTCAGCCGCTCGCTATGACATGCACTGACCACCAGGGGGCAGACAGTCGATCGGTCGACCAGTCGCTATGATGTGCACTGACCACCAGGGGGCAGACACTCCAACCAATAGGTTAACTTGCTGCTGGGGTCTGGCCAATTGGGACTTAGT
Organism: Eptesicus fuscus; assembly: GCF_027574615.1. Lineage (NCBI taxonomy): Eukaryota > Metazoa > Chordata > Mammalia > Chiroptera > Vespertilionidae > Eptesicus > Eptesicus fuscus. The sequence continues at coordinate 30,907,816 of NC_072482.1, read as the reverse complement.
GAGACAGGCCGGACATGCCCTGGAGCCATCTTGCAGTCCCTCCCTGGCTTGCCAACCTCCCATATCCCTTCCTGGCCCCGATCGTGCACTGGTGTGGTCCCTCAGCCTGGCCTGCACCCTCTCGCAATCTGGGACCCCTCAGGGGATGTCAGAGAGCCAGTTTTGCCCCAATCCCACTGGTGCACAAATTCGTGCACCGGGCCTCTAGTATATCTATAACAAGGATTCAAACAAAGTTGGAGGAAAATTACATCTGGGCAGATTCCAGTCACTATAAAAGAACATTCCTATAAAGTGGCAAAACACAGAATGAAATATCTTGGACTAATATAAAGTTCCACCTAGACTCAAGTGGTATTGGTATATATGTCTGGATTAAATGGGAATATATACAAGCAATGGAACTCTAATACCTCTGTGATCCAATTCAATCCACTATGATCCTATGATGTAAAATCAGCATTATTAAAAGTAAGAAATAATGAGATTCAAAAAGCTTATGAAAACTAACCAAATAGCAGGGTAAGCTTTGAACTCAAATCCGGCTGGCTCCAGAGTTTCTCTTTTCTCCTTTCACGCCAGAGATTCTTAAGCACAGGCTTATTATGTACTTGGCAGAGAAAGCAGAAGAGATTCACAAGGATAAAAGCTGAACTTCTATGAATCTATGATGCTACGACTTTATACAAAGCCACTAACACACATTAAATGTGAGGTTTGCAAGCCAATCTAGTTCATGGACAGGTTAGAAAAGAAATTAAAAGAAAGAAAAATACTGTTCTAGGGAAATAATCATTGAGAGTTTTTGGACTCTGTTGGAAATCTGGTGAAAGGTACAAAGTTTTTCCAAGAGAATGCTTTGCATTTTAATTCAGGGTGTTCATGGACACCTTCAAGCTCACTCGCGAACACTTTGTGTTTACTTATTAATTTTAGTTTAACCTTTTTTCAAGGACTTCTGACAATTTTGGCTTTTAGATTCCCCATAAATATTCAACCTTTAAAACCTAAAACTTGACTGAGGCAAAATTCTAATGTTTTGATTTGATGAAAGACATTGACTTCACTTCTAGCTAAGATTTGCGTTTTTATCACTGCATCCTTGCATCTGATTATTTTTAAGAAGAAATATATAATTGCTTCTGCTGCTCATAGCTACTTGTAGTTTCTTAAATGTCTTGCCAATCTTTTTTTTTTATTAAGTATCTAATTTGCCTTCGTCTTCTGTGCCTTTCTATACTATATATTTTAATATATATATTTTTTTCCCACCAGGATAATTTAATTTACCTGTCATTTATAAAAAAAAATAACTTTAACTTCCTACTTTTATCTGCCTTATTTTGAAATGCCATTGACTGATTACAAGACTTAAAATGTGTGATTGTTAAAGTGATGAGTCTCTAATGGCATATGCATGAAAAACAGCGTTATGTCCATGGAAATGTTATTTAAAAGCCCCATTACTTGGTTCCACTTATGTACCTATGGCTTTAGTCAATGTCTCACATGATCTCAAAACTGGCAAAAATAATTATGGTAAGAATAAATAAGTTTATGAAATTTTCAGAAATGTTCATTGGAAATTAATCAAGACCATTTTGGTTGATTTATGTGAATTAAAGAGGAAATATAATATTCTGCCATCTTAGGATTCCAACAGTGCCTGGTATTAAAACTTTTAAAGTATCTGAGCAGAGCTAATTGTCATATTCAAGATAAGATCAGGCTGGATTTAGGCAATGGAACTCCAATACCTCTGTGATCCTTTCTGCACACAGACCTCTCAAGGAGAATTAACTGTTGGATAAGAGATTCCAATCCCGATTCAGCCTTGTGCAAAGCTATATTCCTAATAGGCATATGGTTCATCACTGTAGCACTCATTTCCTTTGCAACTACAAAGGAGATAATGCCACTAAAATAGACTGCCGGATTGTAGATGTGCTAATTGCCACATCTTTGGTAAACTACTTAATTTCTTTAGGCCTGACCTTATATGTAAAGTGGGAATAATAATAGTACTTGCTTTATAGGGTTATTGTGAATATTAAAGAGATGAGCATACAACATGGCCCATGATATGAGCTCAATATGCTGCTGCTATTACCACAGCATAAATTTCTTCCAAGGTTGCATCTCATTTTGCAGAAGAGTGAAATAAATTGGCTTGCATCTCAAACTGATTCCACAGCTCTAATAACTCTAATATTTTATTGATCTATATTTATACATTAGTATGAAAAAATATATATGTATATATGAGTGCATATGCACACACACACACACTATCAAAACATTAAGGTGAGTTAACATCACATGATTTCCCTTAAGGGATTATATTTTGACTCACATATTTGTTCTAGGTATAGCTTTGAATCATTTCCATATTTAAAGAATACATAAATTTTCAAATAGACATAAGCAATTTTACCACCTAGAAGCCTCAATGCTGGTTTGGTTATACTGTAGAAAGTAAGACACAGGATACTTGAGCTCAAGCACTGCTTCTTACATGCAAGTCCTGAGCTGCACAGGTGATTTTGAACACTTAAAGTTCTAATGAGACAGCTTTACATGCATCTTGAGAAATCTATGGTGGAAACACTCACTCTGTCTTACATATAAGGGCAGGAAATAACATACTAACTGCACTATATAGATTCCAGACTTAAAAAAGGAGGGATTTTTTCAATAGTGAATGAGATTGTAACTAACATCAACAAATTTGTAAATAGGGTGGTAATTTTATCCAATTAAAATGTTAAAAGACAGAATAACATTGAAGAACAAATTCATGCAGAGAGCTAAGAAAGTAATTCAACTGGACTATATAGACAAAGGGATAATAAACAGATGTATGTAGTATACTATATCATATAGATACACACAAAGAATACAAAAATATAGACATGTTCTACTTGGCAAAACATGAAATATATAGACAATATGCATGATCCTCTGGATTGTTGGAATTATAATAATCAGCAGAAAGTTTTAAAGATCAAAATTTAATTATTAACCCACAAGTGTGGAATGCCTATAGTCATACAAGTCTTAGATACTCTAACAGCCTAAAAGACCTATGTGCAAGCAATTGTGCTGTTTCCTTCTATTTAGTTACAATTACGTGCCCATGAGGTCTTGTTTTAGGTTTATTAATGATCCTCAATTGAATCCTAATGCCAAATATATTTAAGAAAACAAGGAAAAAATAACCAGAAATTATTACAAATGCTTGATAACAAGAAATGGGCGGGGGGTGGGGAGAGGAGGGCCAAACAAACAAATGGGAAGAAGCAATGATCTAAAATGGCCAGAAATGTGCTTGGAGGGAAATAATTGCACTTGACCAAGAGATACTTTGCTGTGTGTTTGTGGTCATGTAGGTAACACACATTGACCATGGGGTAAGCCCAGGCATTTATTCAGTATCTAAATGCACTTTTGTGTGGGGTGTTAAATATTCTATGTATTAAATGCAAGTGAGTATTCTATGCAGTACTTATATATTAGCATTTTAAAAGCAGTAATGGGGCTTTTTGGATGCCCTGGGTCTAAAGCAGGAAAAGTATACGAGGAAGAGGTACAGCAGGAACAGGACAGCAGACATAGCCCAAGATGAGAGCATATGGGGGCCCCTTTAACAGACTATATGGTGAGATATTTTTATTTTTGCTTCACTCCTCCCTCGCTAGTGTTCTTGGAGCTTTGTGTAGACCATTTGGTAATGCAACCTGTCCTCCTAAATGGCAAGAGGCAGAAAAGTAGAGAAGGGAACAAGAAGTGCTTCAACTGTGATGTATCTGAGCTATCACAGGGTGAGAGGTGGGAGCATGGGGGTGTTGTTTATGGTTGATGGGAAATAAGCATCATTAGAGTATCCTTGTTTCTGCCCAACAAGAGATATATTACAATTCAGACTCAAAACAGTGAGCTGTTTCTGCTAAAGGGGGTTTAAAATGCCAGGGCTCTGGACAGCAAGAGGGAATGTTGATTGTACAGAGCAAACGAAGCTGCCAGGACAGCACAGGTAGAGACGTGAAAGAATTCAGGTCGGAGGGATGGAAGGCTTTAGAACCACAGGGTAACTGTGGCTTTGTAGATCACAGAGAAAGAAAAGCAAGGCCTTACCCAGAATTTAAAGCCACTAAACAAGACATCAAGCACCTACTATAACTTAGCCATAAGGGCCCTGAAACAAGACTTGGCATCTCACAGGACAGGAGCAATTCTGGTCTTGTAAGGACCTTGAATAAACCAGAACTCAACTCTCTTCTTAGGTTGGTGTCTATTTTAGCCCCTCAGTGAAGAGGACTCACAGACAGATTCATAACCAAGTACTGTACTCAGCCGTCATTACTGATTGTGAAATTGAGTCAGTGGTTCTCACAAATACACTTACCTCTAAATTATTTTTGAGTACATAAGCTTTAGAGAAACATGATTCAGGAACACCCCATATAACTCTTCTAGTCAAGATTATAGGGCCTAAAGGTGGTAAGAGGAAAGCAATATTCATCTTTCTACCAAATTCTTTCATAATGACGATTATTTCTCTGGCTAAGCTATAGGTTAAAATAACATTGCTCTTGTTGACCACTTGTTCAACCTTGAACTGAGCTTTCAGATTTTGCACTCAGATTTCACTCCTAGAACTTGTCTTTCCAGCTTTCTAAACCACAACTTAGATTTGCACACAAAAATGATAATACCCTTGACTTGGCTAAGAGAATCTATATTATCACATTTAACTGACTTCTAATTGACCTGATTTAAATATTTTAAAAAATCATTTCCAACATGTAATTTGAATAATACCTTTACCTTGTTCATCAATGTCTCTTGGGGGTTATATTTTAATTTACCTTCAAAAAAAACACTTCAGATTGGAAACACATGATCACCCTCTTACCTATGTAGAAAATGAGGCACAGTTTCCTTATTCAAAGTCAGCCCAGCTAGCTAATCACAGAGCTAGAAGTGAAGCTGGAGTCTTCTAACTCAGATATTCTGTATTGTCTATACACTACCCAGCATTCAAATTTCCCAGTATGAAATTGAATTTTTCTAAAATGTCATTTTCTATAGAAACAACAACAAAAGGAGTAAAATAAAAAGGAATAAAAGCCACCAATTTCCTTCATATTTTTATTGTAAATACTCATCATATTTATATTGCATATACAAGGTGGGACAAAAGTAGGTTTATAGTTTTCTGTATGGAAAATAATGCAATAATCAATAAACAATACAAGAACAAACTGTTTGGTGCACTCACAGCTGTAAACCTCCTTTTGCCCCACCCTGTATTTATATTTCATGCACACACATACACACACCATTCCTTAACTCTTTAAAAGCAACATTTTCCAATCATCACATGCACAGTCATGAATATATGTACACTCTGAATATATATGCATGTGAGCAATATGTGGAAAGACAGAAAAGAGTATTTATTTTAGAATCATGATACTGACAATTTTAACTTTCCTCTGAGAAAAGCTAAATGACGAGTTAGAGGAAGATATCACCAAGGAAACTCAGAAGGTAGAAATATATGTTGTCATTTAAGAATCTGAGATATTTTTTTTCTTTTATCAGGCATAGATAAATCAATTCTGCTATAAGTTCATTAATACTATTTTTTTTTTGCCCTGGCCAGTGTGCTCAGTTGGTTGAGCAACATTCCATGCACTAAGATGTTGCTGATTCAATTCCCAGTCAGGGCACATGCACAGGTTTCAGGCTCAATCCCCAGTAGGAGGTGTGCAGGAAGCAGCTGATGGATGTTTCTCTCTCTCCCTCTCCTTTCTTCTCTCTCTCTTAACAAAAAAAAAAAAACAACCAACAAAAATTCTTTAAAAAACACTAAATTACTTTGCTAAATAAGTAGTGGCAATGAAGCTCTATGAGAATCAGAGTGTCTTTAATCCCTTCTTCATGTGGTTAACCATAATTAAATTCATCCCCTTCACTACCCTTCTCCATTAGCCCAAACTGTTTTAATCACAAAATGTGCAGCAATCTATAGAGACTTTTGACATTCAGATAAATAAAGTGAACACAATTTATCCCTGTGAAGAAATATAAAGCTAGTAAAGGACAATAGACTATTTTAATATTAAGAAGTCTTTCTGCTTTGCTGATACAAAGCAATCTCCATTTTAACACAGATGACGTATAAGTAAAATGAGTGCCTACAAGGAAGAAAAGAAGGGAGGAATATAATATTTCACCTGTTAGTGAGCAGACCAAAAATGCATTTCTACCTCTAAAGCACCTCCCAACATAATGGAAACCAGGTGAACTTAAGTTTAAAGCTCATATAATAGTATTAAATAGCTTTCTATTTACTGAAGAAATTGATATACCTGACAGGTGACATTTCTGAGATGTAGACTACTGCCAGTAAAACATATTGAATGCATCACAAAGTCTATTACTGAGAAGTTATAAATGTATATGTAGATAGAAAAGGAAAACACAATATATAGAAATGCTTTGGGATTATTTAGAAATTTAATATCTGGAAAGGAATACATCACATTATTATGATAGAGTAATGAGAGATAATTTGACTCAGATCAAGATGATTGCGACAATACTGGATTGAACAAAGAGGTCAGTTGATGCTCATAACTCTGCTATTTCATAAGCTTATGACTGAAGTTTCTCACCTTTCTGCTGTTCATTTTCCTCATCTTCAAAATTTAGCAAATGCAGCTATGCTACTAAGCCCATAGGATTATTGGAGGATTATATGTGAAAAGATATGTGAAAGTTTTATGATAAAGTATAAAATTATACAGCTACATTTATTTAGGTGCCATTGTTTTAGTTTTGAACCAAATTAACAAAGGGCACAACTAAGCATTTATAGCTGAAGACTATTCAAATACCACCAACCCCTTATCAAGAACATGGATTTTCAATTATTGAGAAGTTGAGAGAGAATGGTGACGGGTCAGATGGAGCTAGCATCACTATTCATTCACTTGCATAACATTCAAACTCAAGCCTTTTTTTTTTTTTTTTTTCAAGCATTGTCTGACTTTACCTAGAGACCACAGCCATGACCATGTACTATACAAACATGTCATTATAGCCTCCTAACTCTTCAGGCAGCGCAGCATTTCCAAAGCAAAACTGGCTAGAACTCTCCACAGCACGCAGTCATCAACAGCTGTCCATGTTCTTGTGTATTCAGCTTCTCCTGAGTATGACATGGCTCCTGTCTGCCTCGTTTTTCTTATCAAAATTCCTCCTCCCACACTGTGCTCCCACAGTTCTGTGTTACCTGCTGGTAGCCCAGTTTACCAGGCCCTTAGAAAATGTTATGCAATGCTGACACTTCTCTGCTCTGACTGCCCTTGACTTTGGTTCACCTGGAGAAAGCTTCACTCCTACTCCAAGATCAACCTGAGTATACTGCCTCCTCTCAAGTCTCTCCTCCCCGCTGGGACCAATTAGTCACTTCTTTAGTATCTACACTATATTCTGGACACAGAAGCAATCCCAGATCTCTGAACACTTTATTATATTAAGAAAGACAATATAGGGTAGGGTTAAGAACATTGTTTTTAAAGCCAGAAGGTCTATTATCAGAATCATGGCCATCCAGCTTTGTGATCCTTGGCAATATATCTGACCTCTTAAAGCCTCAATTTTATTATCTGTAAAATGGGAATAATAATAAACTGAATTCAAAAGGCTAAATGAGGAAATATATTTAAATAATTTGTTTTTATTTCTAAGATATAAGCAGTACTCAATAAATGTTAGTGGGTAGTAAATGAAAGTTAGCAGTAGTAATAATGATAGTTGTTGTTTGCATATAAAACTGAAAATTTCTTCATAGCAGAGATAATGTCCATTTCATTGTATCTTTCATGCTCAGCAGAATGCCATCATGTGAGTGGCATTTATATTAAAAATGATATTCCTGCCACAGTAGTTGGTACATTGAGATCAAGTGTCCACATATGTCCTTTCTTCTGCTGAGAATACCTGTGGTTATGAATCTATGTTTCCCTGGCTTCCATGCCATTAACCTTCCAGGTAGATTTGACCAATGGGTAGCAATGATCTAACAAGAGACTACTGCTTCCTGAAATCCAGTAACCCAGCTCTTTCTCTGTCTCCCCAGCCCTAGGAATGGGGACAGCTTATTAACCTGAGGGTTGCCTAACCATCCCCTGGTTGTTCTCTTAGCTCTTCTATATAATTCTAATCATCATATTAAATTTTCCGTATTAATTTTTTTCTACTGATTTATCTGGCACAACTATGTCTTACAGACTGAACCCGATTTTTTTTTCAAAGACCCAAAAAGCTTAAGTGGACCAAAAAGAAATATTTGTGGGGCCTATTTCACAGGGTTGTTGTGTGGGATCAAAGGAAATTCTGCACATGAAAGTATTTTGAAACTATAAATTTTTCCACAAATATAACTTTTTTGCTCTTAATATTTTCAATTGCAAAGGAACAACTTAGCTCCCGTGACCTATAGCAGTAAAATTCTAAAAATGATACTGTCCAGAGAACCAAGATGGCGGCACAGGCAAATGTACTCGCAGCCTCCCACAACCACATCAAAATGACAACTCAAATACAGAACAACCATCATCCAGAACCGCTGGAAAGCTGGCTGAATGGGAGTACTACAACTAGAGAAGTACAGAAGAAAGCGCACTGAGACTGGTAGGAGGTGTGGAGGCGCAGAACGGGCTGGGCCGGCACCCCCATGTGCCGCTTTTTTAAACTGGAGGGAGATGGCCTCTGCGAAGGTCACCAAGCCCACCAGAGGAGCAAGGGGTCCCAGCCCCACACCAGACGCCCACCCCAGGGTCCCAGAGCTAAGAAAAGAAGGCCCTATGGGCAGTAAGAACCCAGGGCTATAAAAATCATTGCCGATTGGGGCTGAGTGACACACAGGCTGCTGGAGACCCAGCTGCTTCTCTTAAAAGGCCCGCACCACGAACTAAACTTACAAGCTCCGGCTTCCTCTGAGCTCCAGTGCTGGGCGATGTGGGGCCGGCTACAGTGTTTGGACAGGTTCAAGCCTTGGACCGATGAGAGGGCAGAGTCCTCTCGTGGCCACGTGCAAGTTCCAGCTTGGAGGGCAGAGCCCTCCCAGCACAATTATAGCCAACAGCTAGAGTTGTAAGCTTGAACCTATGGTCTGAACACGTGGCCCCACGTGCCTAAGTGATATAGGCTGCAAGTAAACAACACTTGATCAGGTGCATGTAATTGAGTAGGATCGAAACCCATGAGAATATTGTAAACATCTTGACCACGCCCTTACTTTGCCTCGTGGCATCGGCTATAAAATAAAGACACGGCTTGTGGGCGTCGGCACTGCTGGGTCCCCATCAGGGAAGCAGCGTCCCACCAAGTCCCAGCTTTCCTTCTCTTGTCTATCTTTTCTAATCCTTCATCGACCCCACTCAGGGTCACTAAACTTGGCTGAGCTGGCGTGTCACATAAGGTGCCCTAGGGCTGAGTATGCCATGCTGGCTCCCCACAGGGGAAGGCTCTGGGGGACCTAGACACATACAAGGAGAAACGGGACTGTCTGGCATTGGTGCAGGAACTCAGGGGCATTCCAGACTGAGGTGCTGGCAGTGGTCATTGTTCCCATACTGGGACCTCTCAGATTGCAGAGCTGACTGGCAGCCATTTCTGTTTGCTCTGCCCTGGTGCTTCCCTGAGACCCAGTCCCATCCAATTTACAACCCCACCCAAGCTGTGGGCAGTGGCTTTTGCATATGAATGGCCTGTCCTTTCTCAGGTTAAAAACCTGTCAAATAAGCTGCAGCTGGGTCAGGGAGCCCCACACCTATCAATAAAAGGCCCAAGACCCAGCACCAGCACCAGCCTGCCCTGCTTCATAGCTGGATCTCATCTGGGCACTTACAAACCTGATTCAAGGAGGAGGAATTTTCAGATCTCTCTGTAGCTCCTGCTGGGTGGCCCCAGGCAGTGGCTGACTTTGCACCTCCCTGGAGACCCAAGAGCTAGTGTACCCAGTACTCAGTATGAGACCATACCAGATTACAACTCTTTACATCCATAAGCGACACACTCAAGAGGCAGATTCAGTGAGCACCAAAGCCCCAGTGAAGCAAGTCCTGCCCCATAAGGGTGTCTCCTGCATAGTAGCTCTCTCACTGTAGTTGCAACTGGTCCCCACAGCAAATTGGCCTAGAGGTCAATTCCTCCCAGTGAAACCAACAGCAATCAAGGCTCAACTACAACAAGATTATGCATACAGCCCACAAAGGGGGGAACCTAGTGTGTCCACCTCAGGTGACTGGGGAGGCTGAGCCACTAGGCCCTACAGGACACCTACTACACAAGGCCACTCTGTCAACTCAAGGAGACTTAGCAGCTCTACCCAATACATAGAAACAAACATAGGGAAGCAGCCAAAATGCAGAGACAAAGAAACATCACAAATGACAGAAATAGAAGAAAGCAAACTACTGGACATAGAGTTCAAAACCACAGTTATAAGTTTACTCAAGAATCTTCTAGAAACCTGAGGAACTTAGTGAGACCTTCCAGGATCTTAGTGAGAATGCCCCCCCAAACCCCCCCCCCCCAAAAAAAAAAAAATGGAAAAGGACCAGTCAGAAATTAGCATACACTGACTGAAATAAAGAATAATATACAGGGTTTCAACAGCAGACTAGAGCCGTGGTCGGCAAACTGCAGCTTGCGAGCCACATGTGGCTCTTTGACCCCTTGAGTGTGGCTCTTCCACAAAATACCACGGCCTGGGCGAGTCTATTTTGAAGAAGTGGTGTTAGAAGAAGTTTAAGTTTAAAAAATTTGGCTCTCAAAATAAATTTCAATCACTGTACTGTTGATATTTGGCTCTGTTGACTAATGAGTTTGCTGACCACTGGACTAGAGGATCTCAATAGTCAAATCAATGATTTGAAATATGAGGAAGCAAAAAACACCCAACCGGAAGAGCAAAAAAAAAAAAGAATCCAAAAATATGAAGATAGTATAAGGAGCCTCTGGGACAACTTCAACTGTACCAACATCCAAATTATGGGAGTGCTAGAAGAAGAGAGAGAGCATGATATTGAAAACCTATTTGAAGAAATAATGACAGAAAACTTCCCCTACCTGGTGAAAAAAAAAATAGACTTACAAGTTCAGGAAGCACAGAGAACCCCAAACAAGAGGAACCCAAAGAGGCTCACACCAAAACACATCATAATTAAAATGCCAAGGGCAAAAGACAAAAAGAGAATCTTAAAAGCAACAAGAAAAAAAAAAAAGCAGTTAGCTTCAAGGGAATGCCCATAAGACTGTCAGCTGACTTCTCAACAGAAACTATGCAGGCCAGAAGGGAGTTGCAAGAAATACTCAAAGTGAGGAACAGCAAGAACCTACAACCAAGATTACTCTACCCAGCAAAGCTATCATGTAGAATTGCAGGTCAGAGGAAGAGTTTCACAGATAAGAAAAATCTAAAGGAGTTCATCACCACCAAACCAATATTATATGAAATGCTGAAGAGTATTCTTTAAGGAGAGGAAGAAGAAGAAAAAGGTAAAGATAAAAAATATAAACAACAAAGTGGCAACAAATACATATCTATCAACAACTGAATCTAAAAATCAAATGAATAAAAAATCTGATGAACAGAATAAACTGGTGAATGGAATAGAATGAGGGGCATGGAAATGGAACAGACTGATGATTTTCAGTGGGAAGTGGGTGTGCGGGAAAAGATTAGACAAAGATCTTATATGCATGTATGCATTACCTATGGACACAGACAATAGGGTGGCGAGGGCCTGGGGCAGGGTGGGAACTGGGTGGAGGGAAACTATAGGGGGAAAAAGAGAGACCTCTGTGATAATCTCAACAATAAAGATTAATTAAAAAAAATAAAATAGGAGCTGCAGGACTCCCAGATGCCCCAAGTCTGAGGCCAACACCGCCAGGATCGTGGGAGTAGGGAGACTTTGCTATCCTCTTTTTAACTTATCTACTTAATTTATTGAGTCTTTGTCTTAAATTTTTAATAAAACTGTTGGTCTAAAAAAATAAAATAAAATAAAATAAAATGATACTTTTTTTGTTTGTTTGTTTGTGTGTTTGTGTGTTTTTTTTCAGTGGAAACATGCCAATAACCTACATGGTTAAATAAAGAGGAGAACAAAGTTCAAGAGATAACTGAGTTTGGCATAGCAGAATTTTTATGAGCTCATAAGTTAGAAGACACTGGTAGAAACATTGAAAATTATGATCTTACTAAAGACAAGTAACCACTTGGAAGACAGCCACTTTAGATTTTGCTCCAAGTCTTGATTTTGCAAATGAGCAATCACATTAAACTCCACAAGAATTCATGCAATGGCAGGTTAGATTCCCCTCTTATTAGAGAACAACACAAATCAAAACAAAAGAAAACATAAACACAGAGAGTAGGCTTTGCTTAAGGAATCCAAGTTTCAAGTAAATTTTTGAGTTCTAAATTAAGACATATTGCAGAGTAACTGTTTGAAACACAATCAAACAATCAATCAAGAGAATAATTAAGACAGGTTAAATAATGTCTTTTTTTAAAACCACATATTTGTAAAATCCAACTAAGGTCTGTAGTTAATAGTAGTGTACTAATATCATTTTCCTTGTTTTGATATATTCTGGTTACATAAGGTGTTATAATTGGAGGAAGCTAGGAACTTTGTACTTTTACAATTTCTTGTGAAGTTGTAAAATATTTTATTTCAAAACAAAAAATTAAAAACAACTGTGCTTAACAGGCCAAGTGGATTTATAATAACCAGAAAAAAAAATATCAAAAAGGTGAAAGGGCCCGGCTGGCATGGCTCAGTGGTTGAACATCAACCTATGAACCAGGAGGCCACAGTCTGATTCCCAGTCAAGGCATATGCCCAGTGTGGGACATGCAGGAGGCAGCTGATCAATGATTCTCTCTCATCATTGATATTTCTCTGTTTCTCCTTCTCCCTTCCTCTCTGAAATCAATAAAAATATAATTTTAAAAAAGAAAAAGGTGAAATGTAAAATGTGCAGCCTAAAAGGACTGCCTGCTTGCAATTAGAAATGCAGTTCTTGCTCTGCTCCAGAACTAAGATGATTTATGTCTTTTCATAAGTCACTCCACAAACGGGGACTGTCAAGCTACTGTGCACAGGCTGTGCTGCCACTTTTCCCTCCAGACGTCTTCTCCCCTTTGGGAGATGTTCTCTATCTTCTTTTCTGATCCACCCCTCATTTCGCCACGGGTTTCGAGTCATTTAAACTCCTGCGCTAGAGGTTCAGTCATCCACCATGAAGGCCAAGGACAACTACTAGTAGTCACCAAATCCTCCGCAGCTCACTTTGCAAAATGACAAACAGATCATGTACCTGTCAGTCCATCAGGAGGCTCTGATCACCTCCCCATAGTATGTGCCTTTTGGTTTATATGTCACGCTTCATCTGAGGACTAGAAGACATGTGGACAAAGAGCACAGTTCCATGCCTAAGTATGCAGATGTTTGGGGATGTTCGTGTAGATGTATCGGGGTGGGTTCCACCCGGAGGACAGGGGCCCCTGAAGTTGCTCAGAATGACACCTCAGCCCACACTATAACAGTGAATAAAGTTATATCACTTCACACAGCCACTGTGACCTTCCTCCAGGTGAGAACCACATTCATAGCTTTCTTTGGTACAAGGGGATTCTTCAGCCTCAAAGACATTACTTTCAAAGAGACAAACATGCTCTTAGGGAGACTGCTCTGTAGGGAATAAAAAATATCTGTCCTGAGGTTTTAACTCCTTCCAGAATGTTGCTTCTGTCAGTAGATCCTCCCTCTCATTCCCTCCCTAGTATGGAAAACGTTGCCAGGAGCACGCCTCTGTAGCAGAAATGAATGCTGTTTGGCTGAGACAGTTCTTAGCCTCTCTGTGGCACATATAAAAAAATAAAGTAGCTTAAGTTTAATGTCTGTAATTAACTCAGGTGAATTTGGCACCGTGTTTGGCATACAAGAAGCCCTTTTCATTCTAAAAACTAGGAAGCTAGGCAGACAGTCTTCAGAAAAATTCTTGGTCACTGACTCGGCCTTCTTCCCACTGAAGATTGGTGCTGATTTTAGTTCAAGATCAGGCACACCAAGTATTGATAAATATTCCCTTTCTTCCTGGTATGTCAGTGTAAGTCTTCTATAATGGTGATATTATCCCTGAGGGTAATAGGGTTTGGTGTCACAAAAATGGAATCTTCCATGTCTTTGGGGACCCCACACCTTGTCCAGGCAGTGTGCAAACCTATTAGGGACTCTAAGGAGTGGATATGGGGGGCAAATTTGGGGAGGGAAGGGGAAAAGCTAGCTCTGCTGTATCTGCTCTGGCCTTAAATTCTACTTTGTTTCCATTGTCATTTTTATTTAATTTGTCTAGTACACACACACATCCTCATAACGTATACATAATTTATGCACAATATACACATTGTCTGTGAATAAATGTTTAATCTCGACCAACAATAATGAATGAGTGATCTCCTCTTGCCAACTTATCCCCCATCATAATCACAGCAGCTCCCACTGACTGCCAGCTGCTAGAATCATTAACATTGTCTTCTTTCTACACTGTAGGCTCTTCTCCATTGGACACCAGAAACAGGTTCCCATTTGTTATACTGATCCTTTGGAAACCTGAGAAACCCTGATCACACAAACCAGAAGTGCCTTCTCTGTTCCACCAGATGGCAGTCCTGCATCAGGACAAAAAACAAAAACAAAACAAGGGGTGGTGGTGGTGGTGGTGGTGGTGGCTGTGGTGGCTGTGGTGGTGGTATTTTGGATATGGAAGTATGAAATTCGGATATTTCCTGCAATGGAGGAAAACTGACAAATATGCAGGTTGCTTTGGTAAGAAATGCAGTGTAGGTGTTTTCTACAAACGCATCACAAGCATTCTGCAAATTTTTTTTTAAAAAAGCAAACAACTGGAGCTGCCTGAATTAAAAATATTTTGATGACTAACTTAAGCTTCTGCTACATAACACTGCAAGAGGTGGAAACAAACCCACAAAACATAGAATGTGTTCAAGTTTGTGGCGAGTGTCACTGTCTGCCTTTGGTACGTGTGCTAAAGTTACCTCTGCATCAGAGCGAAAAAGTGCCTCAACTTTTTCATTTGCAAAGTGGGCAGCACAACACATTGCTGGTAGAATAAAGTTAGAATGTGTGCAGGTGCACCAACAAGCTGCAAGGAACTGTCTTTCTGTGGTGATAATGGCGTGTATGTTCTTTAATCTAGTTTTTCCCAACGTCATGTCGTGTGTCGTTTTCCACCTGTCTCTCATTGCAGCCCTCACCTAGACCTAGACTAGAATGAGCTCTCACCCATTCCCTGGGAAAATCCAGTCTAGAATCTCAAACACATCTCTCATGCCAGTAGCTTGGCTCTGCTCCAAGACCATGTCATGTGCCGGCAGAAAGTGATGCTAATGAAATAGCATCTGCTTTAGGAAGCCTGAAGTGATGTCTGTGGCGGACTAAAGGGCCAGTTCCATAGACAAGAATCGGTAGACTCACATTTGTAGCATTTCCTTACTGAAACTTAATGTGCCATTGGCATCAACAGACTGTGTTGGTTCACTGCCTTAAGGATGTGCTAGCTTACTAGATTAGGATGGTTTTACTTTATCTTGCTTACCAAGATAGCATTTTTCATCATGGTTCAGACATCAGTGAAATCAAAATATAGCTTCAGCTTTCAATTTAGCATTTTTCAAGGAAACTGTGTATATTTCTGTGCATGGGCAGCCTGAGACTTCAACTCCTCTTAGTTAGAAACCAGCAGTAACTGTAACCACCTGTAAACACCTTTGAGAGATGGTTCAAAATCTTTCCATAGAGATGTGTCAGCATATCATGCTTATCGTTAGTAGTTTTCATAGTTCCTAGAGAGATCAATTAATTGCTCCCTATTGCCCTTAGTTCCATTATCAATTTTTCAGTATTACAGAAGCCTGTGGTCCAGCCAGTGTTCTCAGTGGTTGAGCATAAACCTATGAACCAGGAGGGTACAGTCAGAGTCCAGGTTGGGGCACATGCCCTCGTTGTGGGCTGGATCCCCTGTAGGGGGCATGTAGGAAGCAGCCGAAAAATGATTCTCTCTCATGATTGATGTTTCTATCTCTCTCTCCCTCTTCCTCCCTCTCTGGAATCAAATATATGTGTATGTGTATGTGTGTGTGTGTGTGTACATATGTGTGTGTGTGTGTGTATATATGTATATATGTATATATATGTATATATATATATGTATATCCTATCTAATAACAGACAAATATGCAAATTGACCATACCTCCAACACACCCACAAGCCACGCCCACCATCCAATCAGAGCGAGTATGCAAATTAACCCAAACCAAGATGGCTACAGCCACAGAGAGTAAGGTTTCCTAGGTAACAGAGGAAGCCACGCTTTCTGCCAGCCGTTGCAGGCCTAAGCCTCCACTCAAGCTACAAAGTTTCAATTATAGAAGATAAACAAATTCAAACAAATGGCGGCAGAATGGAGCTTGAGAGAGCAGGCCAGGGTTGCTGCCGGGAACAGCGGAAGCAAAGCTTTCTGCACACCCTGGCCGGGCCCACCTGCTTAAGGCAACAAAGTGTCAATTATAACCCCAACACAAATGGCTGCGGGCCTCAGAGGGAGCCCCAGGCTTGGCTCTGCTCCAGGCTACAAAGTTTCAATTGTAGAAGGAAAATAAATTCCAGATACCAGGGCCTCCACTTGGGTTGCCAGGGGGCATGGCCCACCTGCAAACCAGCACAGGCCCCTCGCTCAGGCCGCCCCATGCCCCAAGGGAACCCCACCCTGATCAGGGACACCCTTCAGGGCAAACCAGCTGCCCCCACCCCTGTACCAGGCCTCTATCCTATCTAATAAAAGAGTACTATGCAGATTGATCATCACTGCAACACACAATATAGCTGCCCCCATGTGGTCAAAGATCCTGCCCCCATGTGGACACAAGATGGCCACCACAAGATGGCCAGCAGGAGAGGGCAGTTGGGAGGCACCCGGCCTGGAAGGGAAGGCAGTTGAGAGGGACCAGGCCTGCAAGGGAGGGCAGTTGGAGGTGATCAACCCTGCAGGAGAGGGCAGTTAGGGGTGACCAGGCCGGCAGAGGAGGGAAGTTGGGGGCAAACAGGCTGGCAGCAGAGTGGTTAGGGGGTGATCAGGCTGGCAGGCAGAAGAGGTTAGGGGCAATCAGGAAGGCAGGCAGGCAAGCAGTTGGGAGCCAGCAGTCCTGGATTGTGAGAGGGATGTCCGACTGCCCGTTTAAGCCCGATCCCAGGGATCGGGTCTAAACGGGCAGTCGGACATCCCTTGAGGGGTCCCAGATTGGAGAGGGTACAGGCTGGGCTGAGGGACAACCCCCCTCCGTGCACGAATTTCGTGCACCGGGCTTCTAGTATATGTGTGTGTGTGTGTGTGTGTGTGTGTGTGTGTGTGTGTGTATATAAATATATTATATATATATTAGAGGCCCGGTGCACAAATTTGTGCATGGGTGGGGTCTGGCTGACCAGCCTCGCCCCCGATCGGGGTGGGGAGGTGATTGGGGGTGGAGTCAGCTGGAGGAGGGGCCACAGGTGGTTGGCCAACAGGCCCCACTCCCTGGTCGAACTCCTGGTTGAGGGGACAATTTGCATATTAGCCTTTTATTATGTAGGATATATTATATATACTTGTGTTTCATTTTCAGCCATTTGCCACCATTTTCCATGTGTTTAAAAACATTTTCCCCTTGCTCCAGTGCCTGTTATCCTTGATCATTCTGGTTATCACTGGTAGCTAATGTGAGTTTATACTGTGACTCTTTAATATACATTTATCTTGCATGACTCAAGCATAGAGATATTCAGAGAAGAAAAATGATTTGGAAAAAATGTTTCTACCTCACTCCTAGAACTCTGAGTCAGGCATATTTTTCAATTTTGGAAATACAACTGAAATGTTGATATCCAGATATTTGTTAATTGCATCATTGTGCAAGTGAACTAAGGTCAATTAATTTAAGGTAACGTTTGTTGGCAATGGTAAAAATATACTGCCACTATGCTTTCAGAGTTAATAACACACACTTATGTGCTATTACAGTGCATGGTTTAATTTTTCCTGCACGTAGGAGAAGGTATAAGGATGGAGCTTATCAGAGTTTGCATTTTGTGACAGATTGTATTATATCACTAAAGCAAATTTCACATATTATATATTCAACCTTAGCAAAAAAAAAAAAAAATGTAGGTCTGCTAGGCTGTTTGGCAATGTCTTCTATATCAAGTAGCTAAATGGGTCACAGTATAATATGTTATATATTTTTCCTAACCCAAAGGCCATGTAGATATTTTGACCTAATTAAAGCTCTGTAATGATCATCTTTCCACTAATCTTAATTTTACTGTTATTAAATGAAAGTTAACAATTTCTTTGAGATTATTTCATATAAACATCTTCAATCAAATGAAAGTATATTAATAGCTTTAGAAACAAAGGTGATACTTAATAGACTACAATCTTTCTTTACTTACCAATGTAATCAGTAATATCATTTTTCTTAGATTTGTTTACTTTCCATTACTCATAATTGCTTGTTTTAATTGGACCAAGCTAGCTTCGTTTAGACTCCCCTTGAGAGTAATGTTGGCAGAAATGATTGGCAGTTCTCTCTCCCACATGGTGCCATCCTTAAATTGCAAATGTCAGTTAACAGGCTTCTCACTCCAGTGTTTAAGTGTGGGAGTCTGCATTTAGCAGAAAGTAGTCTGGGTGCACACATTTCTGAATAAATGCATGTGAAATTATGCATTCAAATTATGGAATCAAGGGATTTGAAAGGAAGCCAGAGAGGTCAACTACTCCACCCATGCCCATTCTGCAAGTTCCTAGTCCATTTGTCAGCCACTCTGTGTAGGTGAAAGGATACACTACTTTTAAAGATCATTACATGCAAGCCCTCAGTTGTCGATGGTAGGGTGTTAAGAAGAGCACTGCTGACCTAATTTTGCAAGCAATTTCTTAAATTTCATTACTTTTTCTCACTAAGATTCTTATTAGGGTTTCTAACCAGGAATAGAGTGGAAAGACTTGGTCCTTTACCTCTTTATTTTTCATATCCAATTAAAAGTGAGGTACTATTAAGCAGTGAAATGCCAATAAATGGGGCAAGTAGAATAAGCAGCAGCTATCAGAGTAACAGAGTCTGTGTTCAGTCCGACCTCTGGATCATAAACAAATATGCACCCTCTGTGACTAAGCCCATAAGGGAAATGCTTTGCCACATCAATGCCTGTGCAGTGACACAGCACAACTCCACACTGACCTCTAAATCCTTATCTATGCTACCACTAGACACAAGACAAGTACAACACTATTTAATAACTGCTACATGAATACAATGTTTTTTACAATACATCAGCCAGGTGTTTCACTAAAAGGAAAGACCAAAAAGGAACAGAAAACAATTCGTTTGGCAGCCAGGCTGCCTCAATTCAAACCAAAATGAGGAACAGAAGAGAGACAGCCTCTCACAGATAGGTCCTAACTGGTGGTGGCTGCAGTAGAGAAGTCTGTGAAGAGGGCAAGTAGAAGGAGATGTAAGGCACAAAATGGAGCACAGCTGTTTTTATCTGTTATTGTGATTATTGAACTCTCAGACAAGTCTTAGATTACTTATTTTATTTGAAACAGTTATAGTTCCTACTCTCTGCCAGCCACTGTTCTAGGTGCTTTATAAATATGAACTCATTTAATCTTGGACATCAAGGATAAGTAGGAGACTGGGGGGCACTATGAGGAAGTATGGCATCAAATTTTTCCTGGCCAGCTGCTATCTGGAGGGCATTGGCGCAAAGGAGTCCAAGCTTCTGCCTTAATCTTCCCATCTTCACTTTAAAAGAAGTACCGTCTGACTTTCACACCCCACAGCCATCTCCAGTGAATGGCAGAGGCCTGGGCCCCAAACATGGTACCAGATGCACAGAGGCAATCCCATTCCTTACTCCTGGGCCAGCAGGTAGTGTTCTCTCAAGCCACAGAAATGCAAGAAAGTACTGACTCCCTTCCCCTGCCTGGGTCCTCACTCATTCTGACTCCTGCTGATCACCCCACCCTCCACCCTACCCCATGTCAGGAGCCACCAGGAAATGCAGAATGGAATGGAAGTGTGTAGGGGAAAGAAAACTAACACTTTTTTTTTTCCTGAGCAATATGCTTGTGAGAGATATGGACTGGTTTTGAAATGTATCTCATTGAGGCCTCATAAGAAAAGAAAGTTCTTACTCCCACTTTATAGGTGAATTCGTGGTCATGAGCTTTTCCCCATTCCCTAGGCCTCCATGTCTCCTGCCCAGTTTCTCTCTTAAAATACTGAAATAACTCTTGTCTTTAAAAAAAGGCTCTTTTTCAAAACCCCTTCTCCCAAAACCTCACAGGATGAGGGCATATTCATAAAGCAAAATTATGCTTAGTGGCCTGAGTATATTTGTTCAATCCCGAACAGAATGTTTTTGCTAGAAATGTGTTTACTGTTGTGACAAATAGACTCGTTGATAAAATGTTACTGTTTTAACTTCCATTTGGGTGAAAAATTAATGTTTTAAAATAACATATTTTGGAGGCCAATTGGGACAGATTCCTAGGCCTCCCATTGTATTTCACATCTTCAGAAATATTTCATAGAAACAAATGGATCACTGAGGCATTACTTTCTCTGAACAGAAGTATCACCAAAAAATAAAACAGCAGTAAACATAACAGGGCTTCATGCCACTGCATTTCTCCTGTAATTAAAAGTATCTAAAAATGTGTGTAACTACAAGAGTAAATTGGGGAGGAAAATTTATCTAGTTTCATTTTGCGCTTGTTGGAGCTAAATTCATATATTCCTGGAAGTGATCCCGAGGAGACCAATACTAAGAAAGTTCAATCAAAACTTCAGTGTTTTTGTAGCCCCCAAAAGCAAAGGAGGAAAAGAGGAAGATCCAGCATGATTCTGCCTAAAGAGACACTGACTGCACAGAAACACATCATTAGAATTATTGAATTCAATTCTTAGCAATGCTGCCTCTGCTAATCTCTTAGAACCAGTGACTCAACAGATTATAACATGACAGGGATACCTCACTTGTTCAGGAACACTTCAGCTTACACAAGGGTATTTTCCAGAAAAATAAAAATTTGTACAATAAACTTTACAAACTTAAAAATATTTTTATAGAAGCCTGAAATGTATTAGACACCACTCTACCTTCTTTAGAGAGAATCCATTAGTTTTACAATTTTACGTGTGAATTAGATACCAAGGCTTGGCATCATCTCCCCCTCCTTATCTCTTTAAGTTTATGTATGGACACCCCACCCCCAACAACGCTCCAGCAACACTGTGCCCTTCTTTAGCCCCTTCTGTTAGTCTTCCTTCCTCTCTCTATCTCACATCTAGGTCTTCATGTCTTGCTGCCTCTTTAATGAATGCAGCTCATCCCAGTCATACTCCTGGTTTTAGCTTAGACATAACTTCCCATGGGTTGTCTTCCCTGATCCTCCAAATCCGGACAATGTGCTATTCCTGAGTTCTCATAGCACCACAGATTTCCCATAACAAACTTTTCACACAGCATTTATAATTGCCTTATTAATTGTCCATACCTTCAATTGAATACCAAGCAAATGAGGAAAAGATCAATTTCTACCTCACTCATTTTGGAATCTCGTGTTAGTTCAGTACCTGCCCCACAGATGTTCAATAAACATTCATTGAATGAATGAATGCATTAAGGAACATAAATAACCTCACTGTGCACTAATACTGGGTTTGCTCAAGGTTTCTAAACTCAATAGCACTACAAGTTGGTATGAGTTTCACTGATGTCTCTCCATCCAGAAAGTCTGGGGTGTTTAGGATGATATTGATTGTGTGAGCATAGCACAGGATAGAAGAATAAATCTGTATCCTTTCTGTTAAACAGTTGTAATCGGATCTGGACTTGAGTCCTAACTCTGCCTCATACAAATTGGACAACTTTAGGAAAATAACTTAGTTTCTTTAAACCTCAACTTCCTTCTCTGTTAAATGAGAATAACAGTCATATTGAACCTACAGGTTGTTGTTGAGGGGAAAAAAAGAAACAATCTATGCAGAACATTTTTTTTAAACAAACTATAATGAGCTACTTATGCACTGTTTGTAATCATTATTACTAACTTGTACAGGGATATTTCTGCCTACACTACTGAGCTTCCTTCCTTTTATTCTGTTTCAAATGACTTTCCCATTAGATTAATTTACAGGATAACAGAACTCTCAGAGTTGATCACTGGCATGATAATTTATTACTGGCAGTTTTGTTCTTTTTTTTTTTTTAACTGACATCTTCTGGATATGCCTTTTTTTTTCTTTATACTTAAAATATTTTAACATTGAAAAATACTGGCATTACTTTATTATATTTTGAACTTCTTTATGTTTTATATATTTCATTTACTTTTTATTTTTATTAAATTAATGGAGGTGACATTGGTTAGTAAGATTATATAGGTTTCAAGTACACGTTTGATATATTATCTGCATATTGCATCATGCTGAACACTTGTTGAATCTACACCTTGAGTCTCACACTTTCTTCCAAAATCCAGCCCACAGGTGCATGAGATTGCTGGATATCTAAAATAAAGAGCCCTATCATTACCTCAAAGTCCAGATCTATAAATACCTGTCCAACTCAGGAAACATACTCATCTGTATCCATTTTCCATACCTTCCCTTGATGGCTTCACCATCCCTTCATTGACTGACATTCAAAACTCCAGAAGCATCTCCAGTCCTCCCATCCTTTATGCCCACAACCTACCTCCCCTTGTACACACATTAGGCTGCAAGCCTTTTCAATTTTGATTCTGCAATGCTTCACATCAGTCTTCTCCATTGCAATCTCACTCCTCACTTGCCTACAGAGTCACTAAACTTCCTACCTGATTTACCTGAGTCAGGTTCTTTGCTACTCCAATTCCTCCCACAAAGTGCCAATGGAACAATTTCCATTCCTAAGTACAATTCTCTTCACAGGAGTCCTCTGCTTATAAATAGAAGCAAGCAATAAACAGAGCAGTTAATGGCTTCCCACTCCCTCGGAAGGACATCCTCCTTTTCAGGCGCTCAAAACCCCATGCAGTCTGATCAACTGTGCCTAGAAAACAACCTCATCTCACTCAAGTTCTACCTATTTTTTGGTGCTGCAACATCTCCCTCCCCTGGCCAATCAGATGCCATGGTAATCAGAGAACTCCTTTCCTACCCAATCTATCCAGCCTAGCCCAGCCAGGGCATGTCATCCTCGACCTCCTTATGCTGCTACACTTTTCTTCGTGGCACTGGAATTACATGATATTAACAACTTGCTTGTTTACTTATTATCTGCCTCATTAGAATGCAAGTTCACCGAGCACAGGGACTTTGCTTTGTTCACTGTTTTATTCTCAGAATCTAGATTCACAGTAAGTATTCAAATAATATTTACTGAATGAATGAATAAATATGAGTATTGTCACATTAGGCTTTAAAATACAATCAGCTTACATTCATTTAAATCACTTCAATCAGAATGTAATCGATATGTGAGCATAGGCCCATGTCTAGTTTATAATCCCTTCAGCACCCAGCATGGTCTCCAGCACAGTATAGATGTTCAATAAGTGGGGAATCAAACTGAATTATGTGCACATACTGGGTATTTGATTTTTATTACTGCTCACTGTTGAACCCCTTGAGGAAAAAAAATTTTCTACATTCAAATATTTTGTTTTTGAAGTCACCAAAATCTGACAAAAATGTGGAAATTGAAATATTTCCATAGTGAAAAGTCACATAAAAATGTAAATTAAATATTCAGATAATTCACTATGGTCCACTAATAGCCATACTCTTCATTTGTTCAATGTAAAAATACCTTTACTTAGCATTCATGGTCTAAGAGAAAAAAAAACTGCATTTACTAAATGCCTATGATACGCCAGTCACACTGCACATATTACGTCTCTAAATTTATAGCAATACTAAGAGGGACCTCAAAAGGAGTGGTTACCTTTTTAGTGCCTAATACAGAATTCTTACATCAATCTTTGCTGAATAAATTCCCCAGCGTCACAAAGCAATGAATCAAGGATCTAAAGCCAAGTGTGTCTGACTCCAGGACAGACTCAGCTCTCCCCAGGAAGCCACTCTCCCACGCCCATTCTCAGAAATCACAACATATGGGTGCCAGCGCTGGGCCCACGTCTAACCTCAGCTCCTCAGAACATCAGTTTCTTTATAATGAACAGGTTGGCGATATTTGGTAAGTACTCTTCTAATCATAATAAAAGGAGATATAAAGAGTAATGCTATGTTATATTCTCAAAATGTTACTCATTGTTTTAGAAACACAATAAGGGTATGTCAGAATGATAGGAAAAATAGAAAGTAAGTCCTCCACCAGCCCATTTGAGTAATAAGTTATCTTGTGGAGATAAAATTATTTTATTTAGATTGCTGGTGGGTGTGGTGTTAGAAGTTGTGGATCCAGTAAAAAACAAACAAACAAACAAAAAATAAAAACAAAAAACACAGTCTCCCAAATGCTCAAACAAAAGTTTTAGTTCTTTTTCCCCCTGCACATTGATTGCAGGTGATAATGAGAGAGAGAAAAGGCAACAGATAATGTACAAAGTGATGAGAAGAGGGTCTACATATTCCCTACATTATAATTCAAGACAAGGGTGTACATTACCAAAATTACAACATAAGTGGTTTTGGCAACCACTTATCTGTGTTGTTCCTTTAATGTGTTCCTTCCAGAATGCCTGTCTCACTGGCCAAATAACCAATAATAGCCCTGGGATAAAAACGAGAATGTAGTCTCAGAATTCAATTACTGAGGTTTGTGTATAAAACAACAGAAAACAAAATATGAAGATTTCTTTTTCTCATTTTATTGGGATGATAAAGACAGTGGTTGTCAGTTGAAAATGATGACAGCCAGAGTAATTCAAGATATTAAAAGCATAAAGATTTGCCATGTTTTTAATGACTGGACTTCAGTTCATTTCAATGGGAAGACATTGAAAATTTAGGGCATTCTCTCAGTGGTGAAACTTCAGCTTCCCCATCTTGAGTAAGAGGAGAAAGAGTTTAGAAATAAGTTATTGCTTGATAGTTACACATCTTTTAAGATTTTTTAAAGAAAAATAATTTGAACTTTATCAGTCTTCATTTCCTAAATATAGTAAGGGATGATAGTGTTATATATCCCATTTGCTTTCATGAAATTTAGAGAAATTTCATTATGAATATTAAAAATTTTCAAGAACAACAATGTTGTGATTATCCTGGAACAAAATTTCATATCAATATACTTAAAGTGAATTATGAACATTTATTCTATAATACTTAATATTGACTGAAATATCTCCCATAAATATATTTATGTCATATATTAAATGAAATTACATTTTTTGACATCAAAGGCTTACAATTAGAATTAGAATGTATATTTCTTTTTAGTTACATTAGATAAATGCTTTTTATGTTTTGACAAAGATTTACATCTTTCTTCTTTATCCTTAGATTATTTACACAGCCCTGGAGGTGTGGCTCAGTTGGTTAGAGCGTCCTCCCATGCACCAAAGGGTCATGGGTCAGATTCTCGGTCAGGGCACATACCTGGGTTGCAGGTTCAATTGTCAATCAGGGTATGTACTGGATCGAGGCAACTGATCTGATCGATGTTTCTCACATAGGTCTCTCTCCCTCTCTCTCTCCATAAATCAAGTATATATAAAATTACATTTTATACTATAAAATTATTCAAAACAGCCTTATTTTAAAAGATCTTGACAATTGCATTAAAGCAAAAATGTATTTTTATTACTAAATTGAAAATTGCTTATAAGATCTATAATTCCAGATCTAGAAATGATGTGTTACCATACACTTTCATATGTAGAGAAGTTGTGTGTATAAATGGTCATAGCTTCTGTAAAACAATGGCCAATATGTGTATGATCCTTAAAATGTTTATAATATACTAGAGGCCTGGGGCACAGATTTATGCACCAGTGGGGTCCCTCAGCCTGGCCTGCAGGGATTGAGCCAAAACCAGCAGTCCAACATCCCCAGAGGGGTCCCAGACTGCAAGAGGGCACTCTGCAAAGTTGCTGTAGCTCAGCAGCTCCTGCATTCAGCATCTGCTCCTTGGCAGTCAGTATGTGTCATATCTACAGGCCGGTTGGCCCGCAGCCTGTCACTTAGGATTTTATATATATAGACTAGAGACCCAGTACATGAAATGTGTGCAGTTGCGGAGGGTCCCTCAGCCCGGCCTGTGCTCTCTTGCAGTCCGGGAACCCTCGGGGGATGTATGACTGCCGCGGAGGTGGGAGAGGCTCCCACCACTGCCACTGCACTCGCCAGCTGTGAGCCCAGCTTCTGGCTGAGCAGTGCTCCCCCTGTGGGAGTGCACTGACCACCAGGGGGCAGCTCCTACATTGAGCATCTGCCCCTGGTGGTCAGTGCACGTCATAGCGAGCGGTTGAATGGCCTTAGCATATCATTAGCATATTACTCTTTGATTGGTTGAACGGATGACCAGATGACCAGACACTTAGCATATTAGGCTTTTATTATATAGGATAGGAAGCAGCTAGGGATTTCCAGGACAATGATTAGCCAAAAATTAAATTAACAGAAAATACAAAAAAAAATTGAAAATAAATAATCTGAGCATTTAGTGACATAAGCTAAAAACGAAAAAGAAAATGAATACAAGAAATGTAGTGAAAATAAAACATTAAGAGAAAAAATAAATAAATGAAATAGAAACTAACAAAAACATAATTGATATGAACAATAAAAATAAGTCGCTGTTTTTTGGAAACAAAATATCTGGCAAAGCTAAATTAAACTAAAATAAAAGCTCACATAATATAAATATATATATATATATATATATATATATATATATATATCTACAGATTAAACTTGATTTAAAATGTTATTATTAAAATGTCACAAAATTTGAAAACCTAAATGAAAGAGTATTACTCTAGAAATCTGTAAATATACAGTAATGTACAAATTAGGAAAATTTACCAAAGAATAAAATTTGGTGCCCAGTAAAGGAGCATTTGCAGGGCTTTTTCCCATAATTTTAACAAATATATAATCCTTATACACATTGTTCCATAGTATAGAAAAAAATCAGAAGGTATCCAATTTTATAAAACTAGTATAACCTTGATTTTAGAATTATATAATAAATTATGTAAAGAAAATTACCAGCTTGTCAAACAAATAAATAAAGATGAATTAAACAAGACAGGAACCTTGCAGGAATCAATGATATGACACAGTGGACAATGGAGCATAATTAACACAACCTTCTGCTCTAGTTGTATATTTAAAATACTCACATGTCACATACAAGGCTTTTTTGTGTTATATGATGGTCCACACTTAGAAAATCTACCAAAGTAATTTCACCACATAAAGGACAGAAAATATGATCAATGTTAACAGATGCAGAAAACATATTTGGTAAACTTTAATGCCTATTTATGACAAAAAGCATTTTGAAAATCAAGGTGTAGGAAATAACTTCCTTAATATACTAAAAAGTTTTTCCTCTTTCCAAAGCAGACAAGTTCAATTAAATATTATTTTAAATTAGTACAACTTTACCAGGATCTCATGAGTCAATGCACAAATACCTGCTATTACTTCTGCCATTCAACAGTATACTAGAGGCACAGCCAGGGAAAAAAAATAATAAAAGTAAAGAAAGGTGTAAAAATCATAAAGCAGAGTCTAATGAAAACATTTTCTAGAAAAGGTCATTTATAATCTTTCTGTGAACACAGAGAACCTATAGACAAACTCTTAGAATTAATAAGAGAGTTCAAAAAGTTGCTGGATATAAAGTCAACATCCCAAATTTAATAATATTACATTAAACCAGCAGTAATCAAATAGAAACTTTAGTAGAGAAATACTGAGGAATAAAATTTTATAAAACATAATGGAATAAAGTTTACCAAAATGTGAAACATTTTGCAAATGAAATTGCATATTTTTATTGAAGGACATAAAATTAGACATGAATAAATGAGGCAATGCAACATGTTGATATATTTGAAGATGTTACTTGACTTAAATTAATCAATGAATTCAATTCTCATCAAAATCCCATCAGGAAGTATTTGGAGAATATTTTTATGATACAAATATTATGTTATGAAAGCAAAGAATGTAACATATCCATGATATTGTCTCTTACATCTTCGTCGAAACAGTGTGTAAGATTACATTTACTTTTTCTAGTACTGCTGTTCTGGCTCCTCTTGGTAACCTCAGCTTTATTTCTGATTCTGTTTCTAAAATTTTGTAATCACTTTCAGAGTCAGCCTCAACAGTCTGACGTTCTGTTGACCTGAGCTGAAGCTATCATACTCTTTTGTCTTGTATTAGTCATTTGCTAGGTGAAATTTGATACTCAAGTTGCTTTTATATTCCTGACAAATATATATATTTCATTTTTATTAC
This sequence comes from Eptesicus fuscus, assembly GCF_027574615.1. Classification (NCBI taxonomy): domain Eukaryota; kingdom Metazoa; phylum Chordata; class Mammalia; order Chiroptera; family Vespertilionidae; genus Eptesicus; species Eptesicus fuscus. Next base: position 30,879,173 of record NC_072482.1, on the reverse strand, counting down.
TAAAGTACAGTTAGCATACAATATATATTAGTTTCAGGTGTATAATACAATGCTCAAATTTTATGTATCTTACAATATGATCACAATAAGTCTGACAGCCAAAGTTGTTATGATATTATTGACTACATTCCCTGTGCTGTACTTAACATCTCTGCTGCTTATTTATAACTGCAAGTTTATACTCTTATCCTCCTTTACCTTTTTTATCCAACCTTTCTACCTTTTTCCTTTTTGGCCACCATCATTTTTTTCTCTGTATCTATGACTATGTTTCTATTTTGTTTTGTTTGTTCATTTTTTTTTAATTTGGAGATTTTGCAAATAGTAAAATCATATAGTATTTGTCTTTTTCTGACTAATTTACTTAGCATAATTACCTCTAGGTTCATCCATGTTGTTGCAAATAGCAAGATTTCATTCTTTTTTATGGCTGAGTAACATCCCATCACCTATCATTTATTGATGAACACATAGTTTGCTTCCATATATTGACTATTGTAAATAATGCTGCAGTGAACATAGGGATGCATATATCTTTTCAAATTAGTATTTTTGTTTTTTTATGATAAATACCCAGAAGTGTAATTGCTGGATCCGGTAAGGTGTTAATATCCAAATAATATGGTGGGGCAAAACTTTACAGTTTACAGTTGTGAGTGAATGAAACACAAAGTTTATTCTTATATTATTATTATTAATTATGGTATTATTTTCCATATGGACAACCTTAAACCTACTTTTGCCCCACCCTGTATATAAGAAACTCATACAACTCCACATTAAAAAACAATCTGGTTAAAAAAAATGGGCAAATCACCTGAGTAGATATTTCTCCAAAATACAGATGGTGAACAGGTATATGAAAAAATGTTCAACATCACTACATATCAGAGAAATGCAAATCAAAACCACAATGATATATCAACTCATACCTGTCAGAATGGCCATTATCAAGAAGTCAACAAGCAATAAATGTTAGTGAGGATATGAGAAAAGGGAACCCTCATGTACTGTTGGTGGGATTGTAAATTGATGCATCCACTATAGAAAACAGTATGGAAGTTCCTCAAAAAATTAAAAATAGAACTACCATATGCACTTCTTTATTCTTTTCATCCTCCTTTTGAATAGTAGTCATAATCTATTTCACATCCTATGATGTTACAGCTAAGTCATCATATTCTTTATTTCTTTTTTCTAACTAAACCTTGATTTTCTCCCTAACTCTGACATGTTCATTCTTTTACCTGCTCCAGACTTTACTCAATAGAGATAAAACGTTTTTTTTCAAGAAAGCTTTTGCAAAACCATTAAATGGTGACTGTAAGATTTGTGAGAGAATAGTTGGGCACAAAAATTATAAAACCTCCTGGGTCTGGGAGAGGCCACGCACCCCTGGGTTCGGGTGAGGCCATGCGCCCCTGGGTCCAGGTGAAGCTGGATCCCGGGTCCGGGTGAGGCCGTGTGCCCCTGGATCTGGGTGAGGCTGGGTCCCGGGTCCAGGTGAGGCCGCGCACACCTGGGTCCGGGTGAGGCCACGCGCCCCTGGGTCTGGGAGAGGCCACACGCCCCTGGGTCCAGGTGAAGCTGGATCCCGGGTCCGGGTGAGGCCGTGTGCCCCTGGATCCGGGTGAGGCTGGGTCCCGGGTCCGGGTGAGGCCGCACGCCCCTGGTTCCAGGTGAGGCCACGCGCCCCCTGGGTCCGGGTGAGGCCACGTGCCCCTGAGTCCGGGTGAAGCCGTGCCCCTGGGTCCGGCCAAGACCAAACCAGAGGGAGTCGGACCTGCATTACCACCATTTGTCCACCATCCAGAGCTGAAAAGTCAGTGCCGACATGTACACATAAGGAACTGGTGGACACTGATATTGGGTCTCAAAAGAACTGTTGGTCCAGAAAGAAACTCACTACAGACTGATTCATTTGCCTGTCAGCATAACTATTATTGCTCGTCTCACATTCAGTTCTTATAAGTATATTTCTAGTGACACATTATCTTGCTCATCTAGGGGAAATGATGAACAACATAGACTGATGAACAAGAAATGAACCAGAAACAAGGAGGCATCGATCGGACTATCGGGCCTAAGAGGGAGGGTAGAGGAGGGTGGGGGGAGGGGGGAGAGATCAACCAAAGGACTTGTTTGCATGCATATGAGCCTAACCAATGGTTAAGGTCAACAGGGGGTTGGGGCATCCGTGGGGAGGCGTGTGGGATGGGAATGGGGGGATGAGGACAAATATGTGACACCTTAATCAATAAAGAAATTTTTTAAAAAATAAAACCCAATAACTGTTCATGTCTAAAAATATTATTTTTAAAAAAGAAAAGAACTTCCTCAACTGAGAAAAAATAACTCCTCTCCCCCAAACAGACAAATCTAAAATGAGGTTATCCTTAATGGTCAATCTTCACATACTGTATATGTACACTACAGTCAGAGACTAAACTCTAATACCTGCTACCACTTTTAATAACATCTCATTATCACTTAAAATGTATACAAGCTCCATTATACAGTAATTTTACTAGAAGAAATATTTTGATATGTGCAAAAAGGTAGGTATATGAAAATGTTCAAGCTAATTTATTTCTAATAGGAAAAATCAATAAGCAATATAAATATCTACCAAAATTATATTGAGTGACTAAAATGAGAGTAGTCTATTTTTTTGAATGGTTAAAACACAACAGTTAAAAGTAGATTTCTCTCTTAAACATGTATATGTATCATAAAGCTCATCTCAATGATATAATATTAATAAATTAAACCAACCTAAATGATTACATATACAAGAATGGTTTAAATAAAGCATTCAGGCTACAGTTTAAATTGTGACTCAGATTTTAGTGAGTTACTTGAAATCTAAATCCTATGTCCCTCTGCTAAAGATTATAGAGATTAAAATGTGTGATTCATAGAGGATTAAATGTGATATTATAAATAAATCACTTAGAAGAGTGCCTGATATAGCATAAGTTTTCAGTAAATGCCAGGTGCTATTATCATTACTAGTATTATTTTTATTTCATTTATAACTATTATTCTAAATCTTTGACAATTTTATTTGAGTTCTATCATGGCTTTCATGTTTAGGCAAAAATTAGAATGCAATCTTTCCTTTTTACTTTCTTTTTACTTTTCATGTAATTATTTTACCAGTCCTATTTATTGAACAATTCTTTCATTCATCAACTTCTTTGTCTACTTCTGTCACTCACTATATTTTTATTCATACCTTGGGTTTATAGGGGAGTAGATTTATTTTGCCTTATTTTTATACTTTATTTATACAAAGCCAATTATTGTTAGTTCACGGTAAAGCATAGCACTTAGTAGGTCAAATTGCTCATTATTATTCACTTTCACTTTTCCAAAACATATGCTATTTCTCACCTGTTTATTCTTACATATAAACTCATGGATTAGTTTAATAGGCTATTAAAAAGTGGAGAGGAAAAGAAAGAGGATGAGGAAGAGGAGACAAGGTCAAGAAGTAAAAGGACAGGGAGAAGAGAAGGGACTGGAGAAGACAGAAGATGACAAGAAGGAGGAGAATGGGAGGAGGGCAACCTTGAAAAGCCTGCATTAAACCTATAAACTAGTCTGGCAAACAGTGATATTTGTACATTCCTCAGTTTGACCATTCAGAAACATGATAAATCTTTATAATATTTAAATGTTATTTTATATATTTACTGGGTGGACATTTTACATTAAAGTAGACTTTGAATGTGATGTTAAGGTTTAAATCATTATATGAACATTCTCATATACAAAAATTAGGTAATATAATTTTCATATACACTACCTCTCAGGTAAATGTGAACTTAACATAGCATTATTATTATCTAATTGGTTTCATGATAACAGTTTTCATTTTTAATTATTATTTTGGAAGACAGGCCTGTATAAAAATGAGGAGAAAAGCAGACAGTAAAATAGATAGGCATTTTCATATTTAAAAAACATAGTCTGAAGGAAAAGTAGTTTGTATGCCCCCAAAAAACAGAACCTAAAAAAGAAAGGATACTGACAAAATAGGCCAATTTAACACCCAATACAGTCTATGTGATAAAACAAAAGTAAATGGCTGGCTCCTATAAAATGTAGATCATAGTACATAATACATTGTGTACTCATTGAAAAAAAACAACAAACAAGGACCACACTGAAGGAAGCTGCCAAGGATACTAGAGTACAAAAAAGCTACACTGGCATGTAGAATCAGAAATACAACTGTTGTACAAGGCTGACGTAGGCCAAAAGAAGCCACTGACTGGGCTTGGCTGAGACTGCCCACAAGGAGTTACTAACTGGAAAACTGGGTGGAGTCAAAAGAGGGAACCAGCCCTAACCGGTTTGGCTCAGTGGATAGAGTGTTGGCCTGCGGACTCAAGGGACCCAGGTTCAATTCTGGTCAAGGGCGGGCATGTACCTTGGTTGCGGGCACATCCCCAGTAGGGGGTGTGCAGGAGGCAGCTGATTGATGTTTCTCTCTCATCAATGTTTTTAACTCTCTCTCCCTCTCCCTTCCTCTCTGTGAAAAAAATCAATAAAATATATTTTTTTAAAAAAGAGGGAACCAAATTAGAAGGTTTAGGGCATGAATATGTAGGTCCAAACATGCTTGTTTCAGAATACTTAGGGCACTGTCTGCTTCTTATTTCTCATTTCTCCCTGCTGCCTCTCACCTGGAGACGGGGAGGTGGGGAGTTCACTGCCTCAACAGAGTGCGTGCGCTAAACTGGGACTGCAGAAATCATACTGTTTTCTGCTGTGAGCAGCTGCCCTGTCCCTTAGGACCTCCAAAAAGAAGTAAGAACACCCACCGTAGGAGGTAGCAGGAAAGGGTGTCAACGAAATCAGCTTTATTTTTCCAGCACGGAAGACCCAGGCTATTTAGCTAGAAGGCAAAATTAAAAAGAATGCTACTATATGTTAGAAATTATAAGCTTTTGGGGGAAAATTACAGCATTTGAATATTTTTCTCTTGCTTTCCACTATATGCCATATATCTAATTTGCACGTTGAATGCAGCTGACAAATTTATTCAGAGAACTGGACATGCTGCTATTATGGTGTCCTGTGGTAGGCTCAGTAATTGGGCACTGCCTCTAACTAGAATTCAGACCCAGTTACGTTTTGCTGAGGGGAAATTAATCCTGGCAAATGGCATGGTATTTTCCTAGCTAGAATACTAAGAGGGACTTGATCCACCTGCATGGACAGCTGCTACTTCACAGATTCTTTGCCAGCAGCCACTATTTAATAGAGTTGTGTGGACATTATGTTTGTTGTTTTCCTTCTGACAAAAAGCAAGATGAGTTGGACTCGAGTTTGTGCCTTGATTCGCTTTCATTGCTTCTATTACTTTTTAGGGAATAATACTTGGCAGTGTCCTTTCATTTAATTCTGTCCAAAGCAATCCTTTGATACTTTATGAATTACTTATCTTGTTTTAATAAGGCTTAACATGAAAAATTAACCTCCTATACATTCCTAATTAGTTTTTAATTAATTTTAGCTTCTCTGTTAGGAAAAGATCTATCCAACAAACTACTAGGAATTTAATCTCCATTACTGAAGCATATGACAACCTCCTCTAGGGGAGAAATGTCCTTGAGGGGTAGGGGTGTGTGTGTGTGTGTGTGTGTGTGTGTGTGTGTGTGTGGTGTGTATAACTGCATAATCAGAAATAACAAAAATACCAAAGTTTTCCCTTCAACTTTGAAGGCATAAGGAACTCGCATCATTTGCAACTACTGATGACTTGTATTATTAAATGCTGAGCATAACATATATTATACATTGCTCAGATATACTGAACTTCTTGCATCTGCTTATATCTTATGCTTTTAGTCAAGATTTAATGGCAAATAAAGGACCTAACTAGCAAATTATGTAATTAAATGTAATTTTTTAAGTTAAGGATACATTGACTAGAATCAAACCAAATGTATGCTATAGCATCCAAACTAAAGTAAAAGAAATAATTTCAAACAATTAAAATAACCTTTATTTAATGAACAAAAATTCATGAGACTTTCTTAGGTTAACTTTTATGATATCTGATGATAATATAATGAAATAATTTGTGCTATGAGCACCCATTTTCTACGACGACAGCATTCACTTTTCACTTCTCAATTGACCTAGTTTCTTTGGCTTTTCTGGCAAGAAAAGTTATTTTTTACATATCAAGAGCATTTTCATTAACCCAAGAAAAAGCCTATATTTAAGTCGTATTTGATTTTAAGGAATATAATAGTACACATTAAGGAGATACTTTTTGAAAATATTTTAGACACAAATGAATCAATTTGATTAAGAATTCATGAGCACTGTTCATATAAAATTAGGACATGTCAGAATGTAAGAGTAGCTCTAGAATAAGGAAAGCAATACTTTCCACATAGTGCCCCCCTCACACACACACACACACACACACACACACACACACACACACACACAGCAGGAGGCCAAGATTGGAATTAATACAGTCAGTTGGAAAAAAAGGGTGGGGGGGGTTGCTCAGAGGGAAGGTAGGGGAGGGAGGGGTAAGGGGGAGAGATCAACCAAAGGGCTTGTATGCATGCATATAAGCATAACCAATGGACACAGACAACAGGGGAGTGAGGGCACGAGTGGGGGTGGGGGTGGGGAGGGATAAGGACACATATGTAATATCTTAATCAATAAAGAAATTTTTTAAAAAGTTAATGAGAAGCATACCTTTGTTAGGAAAGAATATGTGGATTATTTTTCAATAACCAAATGAAAAAACTATGAGAAAAACCTAATATATGTCTTTCTACTCCTAAATGAGTAGCAAATTAATTTGAATATTTTAGAATATATTATTTTTATTTGGTCTCAAATACATGGAAAATGCTTTTTATTGGCTGTGAATAGCTATACAATCTATACAATAAATAGGTCACAATCCATTAAAAAGCACCTTTAAGTTACCCAGATCTTTTGTAATTCAGTATCTGTTATTTCCTCAGCAGGTAAGGACTGGCAAGACAGGATGCTTGCTTTCTGATACTTTATCATTGGTAGCATCTTTCAATGGGATAATCTTTCAGGCTCTTTTTTTAAGCCTACAAGAGTTCACTGTCAGAATTTCATATCTGGGCACCTGCTATATTTAAATACACTTGAAATTACTTGTGTTTCCAGGCATGTATATGTAAAATTATTAGTCTCCGAAATCATTCATTTGAGGCACAAAGCTGGCTGTAATAAAAAAAAAAAATGAATGAAACAATGCAGTTATTATCCTAAGCAACTTTCAGGATTGGAATAAGGATGGTCAAACAGACAAATAATTAACTTGTTATATTACAAAGCAGAATAACATATATGCCATAAAACTAAAAAGTTATGAATAAACATAATGGGAGGAACATTTTATCATTCATTTCCAACTGGGGGCTGTAAAAATTGCTTTGAGGAGATAAGAATTCTGCTTCACTATATGTGTAAATAAGTATAGATAAATAACATTTTTGGTTTTTAGGCAATAAAAAACTAAAGTACAGAAAATTGAAAGTATGTGAGATCCTGTGGCTTAAACACAAGATGAATGGAAAACATGACAAAATCATACATGACATAAATGACATATTAGGAGGAAACGAGTTACAACTGGAAGTTTGTGTGTGTTTTTTACAAAGAAAGTGACACAATGAAACTCTCATTTTCATTACTGTGTTTGTTCTTGCTGTGTGACTGTTGATGGAAGCAGATGAAGTCAAGCAAGAAATAATAATAGAGTGAAACCATGAGTAGAGAGTACCTTGATTTTCCAATAATCAAGTTGATGATAATAATGACGGTGATGATAAAGGTTATGGCAATGATGATGATGGTTATGACAGTAATGATGCTGGTGATGGTGATGAGGGAGTTAGTGATGTTAGGAACCATTATAGCAGTAACTACTTACTGAGTTCTAATATGTATCAACAACTTGATAAAAGTTAATGTTCATTACTTCTAATCTTAACAGCAAATCTTCAAGGACAGCTTATCTTCCACAGGTAAATAAGTGGTCCTCGGAAGAATTAAATAACTCTTCTCAAGGTCATGTGGAAAGTAAGGCACCATAGGCCTTCCCCATGGTGCTCCCATTAGTGATGGGGAAGGGATACACATTGTAAAAACCAAGAGGATGTAGGGAGGAGTTTCTGATCAAAGCCTCAAGTAGAAGTAAGCAACAAGTTGCATAAATACTATAAACAAAGACTGAACTCAGTAATTTTAGAGGTCACTGATGACAGTAGAGAAACAGTTTCTAGTATTAACCATGGGAGCAAGACTGTAAGGTACTGAAATGGTGGTAAGCCTCCAGGAGATTTTAGGGAGATAAAGACAGATAAGGTTTTATTTTGAAGAAGGAAAACAAGATTCAAAGGTTATTTTTTTCTATTTTGTTTATCACAATGGAAAAGTCCCATGCATCTTTAGGGCTTGCAGGAAGAAAAAAAAATGTTTAAGAGGTGAGAAGGGAATTTCAGGAGCATATGGAGAAATGAAGGGGCATAGCACTGGACAAATGAAACTGTGTGTGATTAAAAGTCATAGATTTAGAGGCTAAAGGTATTTTATTTTCAAATCAATGGTCAAGTAGAGAATGAATCTTTGAGAATTAGACTAATAGGATGGAGATTTTTTTTTTAAAAAAAGTGCCAAAATTCAGACACTAACTTCAAAGGTTCTGCTTAGCAAAAACAGCATCCAAGATTACATTAATTCAAAGAATGAAATCAGTGTGTGTGCTTTTTGTAAGTATAGGCATATGGAAAGTCCATATAAGGTGGAGGGAGGTGAATTATACATAAGCAATTCAAAAATCAGGAGAGAGGATGCTCACACACCAGGGCAGGTGGAGAAATAGGACCTTCAGTTCAGGACAGAGGCGACATCAAGAGAGATTCTGCTCTGAAAGGGGTTCTGGGGCGGTAGCCAGGTGGAGGAGGGCAAATAGGGGACATCTGTAATACTCTCAACAATAAAACTTAAAACATAAAAATATATGACCAAATTGGGAGGAAGCTGAAGTAATGCTCAGCCAAGGGTTTCTAACTGCACAGAGAAGTAGGAATCTAGGGGTGTGGAGAAGAGGGTGTGAAGGTGTGAGAAGAGCCGGAAGATCTGGAATAGCCATTCTGGGAAAAGGAAAGCATAGGCGTGAGAAATGGAGCTGGTGACAACACATGAACTCAGCTGAATGCTACATGATATTTCACAAGTGGAAGGCACATGTTATGTGGTTAAATGTCCATTATCACACTCCGAGAAACACAATACCCAAACAATTTTAATTCCTCCATGAATGTAAAAATGTGTTCTGTGCAGAAACAGTACATCTGCAACTATTAGAATATCATGGATTTTGGAATTCAACAGTCTCTGTGCCTTGTGGCAACTTCCTCCGACATGAGAGGCCATCTGATAAACAAAGACAACTGGAGCTCCCATCTGGTCTCCGGGTAGCACGGAGAGCCAGTGCACAGCCCGAGTGATTTTTGGGGTCTTAAACATGGCCTGCAGTTAAGAATGCACCTGCACTGCAGGAAAATGACCCATCGCCATTCTATCAAACGCAGTTTGGAAGCAAAGAACCTTTGCTCCTCTGTGTTTGTATTTAGGCAAATAGCTTTCTCCCACAAGCCCAGCTTTCCATATTGCCTCTGCACACACAATCCCCTGTGGATTTAAAGTGCACTGCGTATGTAAAAGGGAAGTACTGTATGCACTTGAAATATTACCTTATTAAAGTGTTTGAGTTCTTAACTCTCATACCCATGGGGTAGATAGGAAGGAAGCAGTGTTATTTAATTATAAAGTAACTCTCTCCTTAACCAAATGCTTTAAATTATACCAAGGCAATATTTTCACTGGTGGCATTTAAATGGAAGTTATATACAGCCGTCGCCTGGGGCATTAGTACTCTGCCCTCTACCTTTAATTTGACCTGAAGAGGTTTCCCAGAGCTGCATTAGCCAGCAGGTGAGGGAGGCGGAAACAGGCTCACGTGCCCATTAATCAGAACTGCGGACTTAGAGAACACACATATCAATGCTTACTGAAAGCTCTTTCTAATAGGGCCTGGGAGGAGGCAGGTGGGTTTTCACTCTATCTGAGAATTATCTTTCTATAAAGTGCTTATTTTTGAAGAAAAGAATTGTTTTTTAGTTGCAAAGTTAAACAAATGGACCATGTGTACATCAGAAGGCTGACACCAAATAACAAAATGCCATTTACCAGAAAACAGGGAGTCTTAGATGCAAGGTTACGAAGCAAATGCTCTAAGTAAATTCTTCAGAAAAATATTTCCCCTGCGTCTGTGACCTTTCCACCTCCTGACAACCATGGTATTCAGCTCCTGCTCCTCTCTCTTCCATCATAAATAGCTTGAATCTTTTTCTCCCCTTGTGGTTTTTCACCTCCTTCCTTCAAATACTGGATGTTCAATTTCCCCTGGTTTGCTATCTGCTCCCTTCAAACCCCCATCATTTTTATTCATCTTTTATTGATCACCTCCCACAGAGTGGACATTCTTAACTGACCTTTCTTTCGGGTCTATATCAACCTCATTCTTAGCAGGTGGCCTTACCTCCTAATTCTCCAAGAAAAAATCCAAACAGAACATCTAATCTATCATGAGGTCACTCCTAGACCTGCCCTCCGCTTCAATCAGTAACCCAACTATCCCTAATCTTCCTCTCCAATGTCAAAAAATAGAGACACTGCATTCCGCTTGGTCTGGTCCAAACTGCCCAGACACTGGACCCCACACCTTCTCCTCCTTAGGTGGCCTTTCACTTATCCTCATCAATAGCACCATATTTGCTATCTTGTTTGTCTGGCTCCTTGCTTTATATCTTTAAATGTAATCATATCAACAAAAAGCCTGGAGGAAAGATCAACCCCCTGTCCCCAAAATGTACTAGACCCTACTGCTCATTCATGTAGCCATTCCAGGACTCTCAGTTCTACTCTCATTAGTGCCTTTGAATTGGCTTCCGCTCCATTACTTTGTGTCAGAAGCAAACATGATTATAAATCGCCCAAACCACAAGCACACATCACACACAGGCATACAAATCATACACATCGACATGCACATACCCTATGTTCTCAGGATTCTCTTTCTGTCTGACACTGTTATATTTGACTTGTCTAGTTTTCCTCCAACACCTTCAATTCTTAGACTGGCTGTTCTTGCTCATGATGCCACACCATGTCTCCCTTCCTGATGCCATATCCCTTGCATTCAAGAATATTGCTCGGTCTTCAGTCCCCTGCTCTGTGTCCTCAGTGAAGCATCCGTGTTCATATCTTCAACTTCTCAAATGGTGGTTTTTCAAATCTCCCTCAGTTTCTTTTCCCTACATCACATGTAACATTTCACGCATAAGCACTAATGAAATGAATAGAGTCTCATCTATATTTAGTTTATGAGTTATTTGAGCTCAGGAACCATATTTTCTATTTTACACACCTCTCATTCCTCAAATCCCCACAAGCATGTCAAACTCATGGCGGGGGGGGGGGGGGAGGGAAGGAGGAACTGTATGCCTCATTTAAATGAGGCATGGGGCCTGCCAGCCTCGGGTTTGAAATGCTTGCCTTAGGACAATACTTTGCAGAGAGCGAGCATTCAATAAAAAATGTGCTGTCTACCTATCAGGTGTAATGTTAAATCTTGAGAAGAGAATACAAATAAAACACAGTGTAAGCTTTCAGAGTCCCCCAGCATCGATGCAAAGCTGTAAATGTAGAGTGAGGTGAGCAGAGCACGCTATGAGAGTGAACAGGAGAGTGAAGGCCTCCTTCTGCCCTCCCTGTTCTCAGTTACACTTGATGACCACCCTCATCCAAACTCTCTGCCCCTCTGACTTCTTGCTCTTTGAGATTCTCTCCTTCAACCAAAGGGCTGGCAGGAAAAGCACACGTTCAGAGACTAACAAAAGTCTAATTTTCCTAATCCAACATGGGATAACACTGTCTACCCTGCTTACCTCATGATTAACATGAGGATCAAATACACACTGCACTGGAAAGCAGTCTGTAAGTTTTTATCCTTAGTTTTAGCCTCTGACTTACAGAGAAAAGTTAATCATGCCTCCTAACTAAATGTGTGACCCAAACCACAATGTGACACCATGCTCTTCCCCCAGAGACCTGGGCTTTCAAAGAGCTCACACTTTCTCTGGATTGACATTCACTTCATATTAGGGCTGTTACCTCAGATAAGTAATATAGCCTCTCTGGATCCAAAAATCCTTCTAGATAGTGATTTACTTTTTAAATTCCATTTTAAAATGACTTTGTGCTTTTTAAAACTTGCACCTACAATAGTCTAGCAGAAATTTCCAACTTGGTACCCTTCCAAGACCTCAACCCACACTTTTTCATGTTTTCTTAGGGATATGCCAGCCACTCCAACCAGAAGGAAGCTGCCTTATTTCTGTCAATGGCACATCATCTTAAAAACACATCAGATTAGGAAAAATGTTGGTGTGGGTTTTTTTTACTTTCACTTTCCTCTCCCAGTAAATTACTGAGATTATTTTTATCATGTCTTTTCATCTATTCTTTTCATTCCCATTCTTCTCCCCTCTCTATTGAGGAATTCACTGAGACTGTCATAATTCTGCACTGTCTGTTGTGCTAGCTTTTAGTTTCTGCCTTCAGATCAAATAATACAACCTTTATTATAACTCTCCACAACTGTTTTGACATGGCCCTTATATTTAAAAACAAAAAAATCTCCCATAGGCATCCCTTGCTGAAAAGATGAGTTCTAAATTACCCTGTGTACCTTGCCAATCTGATGTCTACCATTCCCCTGAAAACCCTTGTTGTGGTAGCCACCTGCAGACATTAAGAAGATTCAGGTAATATCCTCTCTTGCCTTTTTCCATTTCCTCTTCTACTCTTCCGAAAAGACCCATATCAAGTCAAATTTTGTCCAAAAAGGTTTTCTAATCAATCTCCTGTGTTCATGTAGCAGCCATTTCTGTGTTGAGCATGTGCCCAGGTTTGAAAATTATTTGGCAGGTGCTGTGTCACATTGTCACTGAGATGTTTCTGTATGCATTCTCTTCTCCCTGTAAATCTCTCTATCCTTATCACCTAGGGTGGTGCCTTTTCCATGGTAACTCTTCCAGCTTTTGATGAAAGTGCTCATGATGTGCTGTCATCTAGTCAGACTCAGGCCGTTAATACACCTTCCACAGGTACCTCTGTTTCATGTGTCCCACCTCAAACACCCACACTTCTACAACTGAACACAACTTGAACTTTCCATCAGAAATTTTTTCAGAGTGTGGACCCAGAGAAAGAAGATACCTACTTCTTAGGATGCCTGGTGGGTAAATGGACTCAAATTAAAACAAACAAACAAACAAATAAAATGGAACCTAGCAGCCATTTCTACGCAGGGGCCTCTCATGTAAGCTGCACTTCAGACTTCACAGAGAAGCCTGCACTGAACTGCCTATCTGCACAGTTTCTACCATTTGAGCCAGCCCTCATAAAGAATTCAACCAATAGGACTGAGGCTAACCCCATCCAATCAGAGCTACGTGGCTATAGCTCCATCAACATCTTCACCAACAAACCAGAACAGCTCATTTCTGACCAATCAGGACAGTGCCTTTGGACCAATAAAACTAGGAGGATTTGGAGCTCTCATTTACATGAGGATGGACCAATCAGGGACCTGGGTAAGAACTTTTGTCTATATAAACTAGCTGCTCTCTGATTGAGGGAACACACTTTCCCTTTCTGCTAAAGAGTGTTTCGCCAGTTGAGCTGACACAGGAGAAGTATCACAGAAGCAGAGTAGCAGACCAACACAGCCCTGCAGGGAGCAGAGCAGACCAGAGAGGAACAGAGCCAAGCTGCCTAGCCTGAGAGGGGCTTGGCCTCAGGGCCACCTGGCCCCAGGGCTACCTCATAGCCCTGCTGTTTTCACAGCTGTGCTGTCTCACAATTGAGCTGTTTTTCACTGAATGAATTTTACTTCTTCACTGCACACCAAATTAGGAATTTCTGTTGGCTTTGAATTGGCACCAATGACCATTGTTGACAAAAGCTAACTCCAATCTCTTATTATTTGTTTGAATCTTTGAAATTAATTTACCTCCAATTTCTCCCATAACTAAAATATTTTGCAAGTTTATACAAGATTTAATCAATAAAAGATGATTTTTTTATCAATTAAAAGCAAATAAACATATAATGCTTGCACTCTGGAGAAAGAACATAAATTTTGCCCTTGAACTTAATCTCAAGAGCTCAGTTTGACAGTCAAGAGTGTTCATCAACTGGGTCCATCTTCTAATTTCACATATTTCTCTTTATTTAATCTATATATTTCTGAGACTTTTTAATGTATGCTTCATATTTCAGGAATATTCTACCATAACTGAAAAGCCATTACCTTGGACTAAGCCAATTCCTATAATCTCTTAGTAAGCAAATTAATTCCATTTCCCAATTTTAATTTCTTATAATACTTTTAATACATAATCTTGATATTTGTTTATAAATTACTTACAAATCACCTCAAATTTTCATGTACAAATTTTTAACCAATGAAATCACAGGTTCCTAAAATGCTAGAACCTTTGCTATACATTTCTTTGTATTTTCTACAGTGTCTGGCATAGGCTGATGTGGTATGGACAGACAAATAATGACAATTAAGCTGAATGAACACAGAATTACAGGAAATATAAAATTAGTACGCAGTAATTGATATTACTATATCACATTCTGTGGGCACTTTATGTCATGTAGACTGAGGATTTAGAGTGTTTAACAAAGTTTGTACTCAATAAATAATCATACATACTTAATAATTTAAATAATCACATTATGTTTTCTTACATTTATGATCTCTCTACATGTGAAACAGGATTTTCTAGCAGTGAATAGACAATAATTTGGACAATGGAATAAGGATAGAATATATTTGTGTTTCTCTTTTAAACCATCAGCCTTTACTATTTCTCTACAGGTTGAATTTTGAATTATTTGAGTACAAAATGCTTCCTTGATAGGGGGGAAATTTTAATAAGCTTTTTGATTATATAAATGGGTTATAATACCTAAGAGACAACCATTTTGCATAATAGCATATTTTAAATAGGTTTCTTCCTTTCTCCATGAACTTATATCTCTGCAGTTTTATTTAACTTGAAGGCTGAGCTGTGACTGGTCAAGAGAAAAACTTTTGTTTTTCTCTGCTTAGCCTTAGAATATTAGGTCAGTGGGGCAGAGGAGGAAGCTGGGTAGGCATACACTTTTTGGGAGTGACCTGGTTAAAGATAATCTTACTGAGAGGAGATAAACTCATCTATGAAATATGATAGAATACAAAGCAATTAGTGCTCAGTGAGGGGTCAAGTTCCATGATAGAGCCTGAAAGTTATATCTAGAATTGACTTGTAGTCATTCTAGCTTGTCCTGAATAGACACTTCTCCAATGTGGACATACAAATGATCAAGAGACATAAAAAAATTGCTCAATGTCACTAATCATCAGAGAAATACAAATTAAAATGACAATGAGGTGTCAGAATTGCTATCATCAACAAATCAACAAATGACAAGTGCTGGAGAAAAATGAACCCTAGTACACTGCTGTGGGCATGTAGACTGGTACAACCACTATGGAAAACAGTGCGGAGTTTACTAAAAAAAAACTAAAATGGAACTGCCATTTGACTCAGTGATCCCACTTCTAGGAATATATCCTAAGAAGCCTGAAACACCTATCAGAAAGGATATATGCACCCCTAATAGCAGCATTATTTTCAGTAGCTAAGATCTGGAAACAGTCCAAGTGTAGACGAATGGATAAAAAAGCCTTGGTACATATACACAATGGAATACTATGCAGCTATAAAAAAGAAAGATTTCTTACCCTTTGAGCAAGCATGGAGGGACCTGGCAAGTATTATGTTAAGTGAGATAAGCCACACAGAGAAAGGTAAGTATTATATGATCTCACTTATATACAGACAATAGTGCCATGAAGGCCTGGGGAGGGGGTGGGTGTGGGGCGAAGGAGGATCAATGGGTTAGGTGGATATCTGTATTACTTTCAATAATAAAGACAATTTTTTAAAAAATATTATCAATACATGTAGAGCTCTATTAGAACCTTCTAATCATGCCAATGTAACACTTCACCTTTTTTTTAATTAAAAAGTTCAACTGAAAATAAAAAGTACTGTGAGTTAGTAGAGCTTGGACTATGCTCTGAGTGACAGGTTTGAAGAACCAGCTGTCCAGGTAGAGAAACAGCCATCCTGGAAGAGAGACACTGTGCTTGAGGAAGACAACAGCCTCAGCAACCCAGGGCAGAATGGTGGGAATGGGAAGAGCTCATTGGGATTTCCAGAAGTAGGGGGAAACGGAACCTAGAAAAGAGCACACTCCCTGCAGCCAGCCATGATGGGATTTACACAATAGTTGTTTGGGCATTAAAGGCTGAAGTCTATAGTTTGCAACATTGCAGTTACGTGCATTAAAACTGTATAGTTTTCTGGCCAAATATACACATCTTCTACCAACCCATACCTCCCTCTTCAGCCAGCACCTCTAGCCACACCCCTTCTGCTGGTCAATGATAGGTTTTGAAAAACACAGCAAAGGAGATTATTAAAAAGAAGGCAGAGGTGAACAGAAGTCTTGCAGGAAAACAAACACACACCAAGAAACAACAACAACACTGTTGTTAAAAGCCAGAAAGAAAAAAAAAATATTATGAACAAAGTTGTAAGCAACTGACCAGCTTCATGTTATTTTTTTTTTCCAAATTGTTTTGTTAATCCTCACCTGAAGATTTTTCCATTGATTTTTTTTTTTTTTTTTTTTTTGAGAGAGTGGAAGGGAGGGTGGGAGGGAAGGAGCGAGAGAAACAAAGAGTGGTAGCCTCCCGTACCCGCCATGACTGTGTCAGGGATAGAACACACAACCCAGCTATGTGCCCCTGATTGGGAACTGAACCCAAGACCCTTTAGTCCGAGGGCAGACACTCTAACCACTGAGAAACCAGCCAGGGCTCCTTATTAATATTTTGCTTTAGTGCAAATTTGCTTTAATGGAAAAATTAAGGGCTAATCTATTCCTAATTTATAAATTCATTTATTCGTGGGCTCTAAACAATGGGAATACAAAAACACTGTTTTTGTGGAAGTCGATAATGCATATACCCTATTTCTTTTGTAATTCTTTATTGTTGCAAGTATTACATGTGTCCCCTTTTCCCCCTGTTGACCCCCTCCAAACCACCTTCCTCCTCCCCAGGCCTTCAGCACTCTATTGTCTGTGTCCATCGGTTATGCATATATGCACACAAGGTCTTTGGTTGACCTTCTTCAACAAATTCATCCTATCCCCAAGTCACATAGATTGAAACTGTGTGCTCAATATTGTATAGTTCAGAAATATAAAAGCTTTTATAACAATTCAGAGATCAAAAGAAGAATCAATATTTAATGGGAATTAAAATCATATAAAATATTCTAAAACTTGCCAGTTCTTTTTTAGAGCAATAATTTTTATTCTTACCACAGAATATGTGTATATTGATATTTATAGCAGCACCGTTAATTGCTACATTTCAAAAAGTTCAGGTTCATAATATAGCTGCTGAAATTTTAATGTGTTTTTTCATTGAACTAGTATGGTAACAAAATGGATGCTCATTAATTAAATATTCTAGTTAACATAGAGTTGTATGTGGGTTACCAATTATCCAAGAATTAGAGTACACTAAAATAGTTAATTCCTCAATTATTACAAACAATTTCATTTTTCATTGATTCAGATTGTGCTTCAGGAGCTTGTCTTATTATAGGGTCATATATGTCTTACAATATCCTTACAGTGTGTACAAATGCTGCCCAATACACCAGGCACAGAAAGCTTTCCTCTAGGTTTGGCTATTCTGACTTATTCTTGCACTAGAGGCCCAATGCACGAAATTAGTGCAAGGGGCTCGGCCCTCGCAGCCCCGGCTTCATCCGGAAGGTCATCCGGAAGGAAGTCCAGAAGGTCGTTTGGCTGTCCAGTCTAATTAGCATATTACGCTTTATTATTATTGATTAGAAGGCCAGTCCTTTTTTATGCATACTGCATCTACTGGTATGTTATGAGTACTTCTACAAAAAAAGTTAAAACAGGTAATCATAAGGATTAAATATGGTGACATAAAATTTAATAACACTTTTTCCTGACAGCTAGTGTTATTGAGTAGATTCACAATGACATAAAACTTAATTATGATATGCTTATTTTATACCACTTTTATTCAACATTACAATATGAAACAAACTTACATGCAATATTGCTAATAAAATACTGATACTGCTAATGACAATTTTGGCCAAATGGTAATATGAACGCTGTGGGCATTTTGTTGCCAAGAAAACTCTCAACTAGATAATTCTGACTATTTCTAGGTTTCATAATCTCCCATAAACTATTCAAAGATTCTTCTACTTCATACTTTCATATCAGCCTTCTTCCCCACTCCATGATTAGTGCCAAATTCGCACAAGCAATTGGTTGAAATGATTCCACTTACAGTACTTAGATGAATTATGCTAAGTTATATGGAAATGTATATTTAGTTTCTGAGTCAATTTTTGGAAATTCCTTCTGTTGATAGAGAATGCATTCTATAGGTTCAAACAGATTTTAAAAATTAACTAAAAAGCATGTCTTTGACTGCAGATTGCAACAAAGAGATCTTACTTGGTCCATTAGCATAAAGTCTGCCTTAAATATCTTATATAATAAAAGGCTAATATGCAAATAGACCAAATGGCAGAACAACCAGAACAACCAAACAACCGGTCGCTATGACGTGCGCTGACCACCAGGGGGCATGCACAAAACATGGCGGGCATCAGCTGTGGTGGGATGGTGGAGCAGGGGCACGGGGGCACCAGACCAAGGCGGGGCACCAGTCGCTGCCATCGGGGCGAGCCTCTGGTGGTTACTGAAAATTCTTTGCTCCCACACTCTGCAGTCCTGCCTGGCACTTTTGAACCTGTTGCTGGCGCCGGCCCCGCTCACACCCTCTGCTGGCACTGGAGCCGCTCTCGCACCCATTGCCAGTGCCCAGCACCAGCCCCGATCGCTTGGTGCCATCAGCAGGTGCGAGCGGCGGCTGCACATCGCCCCTCAGGGCTTCTCTACCTCCCCCTGCTCCAGAGGGGAGATGGGGGCAGCAGCTGCCACTTGCACCTGCTGCTGGCGCCAGCCCCAATCACTCTGCCCCTTCAGCAGGTGCAAGTGGAGCTGACGCCACCAGCGCATGGGAGCAGCAGTGGTGGGAGCAGGGCTGCCTGTAGATGGGACCAGGGGCTGCAGCGGGAGGGGCCGAGTGGGAGGGGGGTGCAGAGGATGGGCCTAGACCTGCCCCTGTGCCTACTGCAGCCTCGAGGTCCACAGTTCTTTTCAAGGTGCACCAATTCGCGCACTGGGCCCCTAGTATTATATAAATGTTTACCTTTGAGTGATTTCACAGCTTTTGCTGCTCCTCATGCATGTACTGATGATTCATTGTTCTCTGAGAAGTAACAGAGAAGTTCACATACACATAGGCCCATTTTTCTGTTCATATAGCCAGAGTCTTCATTCAGTTAGGCTATTTTTATATTTATAGGTTTTTTTTCATGTATACAATTATATATATACTTATATATAAATAAATTCATAGATTACATGTCATTGTATAATTTAATTCACTGAATGCAATTTCGTTTTCCATTTCCCAAGGGGCTCACTGCCTCTTATCCTGCTCACCTGACCCCTATGTAAGCCACAGCTAGTACACACTGCCTTAACAAGGTAGAGACTTACGGAAACTATAAGATGCCCCTAAGCCTGCTGCTTTTATGACCAATGTATTTTGTCCAAAAGACACGTCAACAGAATAACAGATCAAATTAAACAATTTACAAGACAGAACAAATGGACTATGGGACCAAGCACGTAGAGTGAAATATTAAAGGATCTGAAAATCAAATTATCTTCAAATAATATGAAATAAAATTAAAATGTTAGTTTAAAAGAATTAAAGAGTAAAAAAAAAATACTTTAAAAAATCAAATAAATGATTTTGGTGAGTCTGGATAAAAACTGCAAAAGAAAAAACATAAAACAGAGAAAGCCCAAGGATAAATAATAAAACACTCTACTGAAAAGGAAGAGTAAAAAAGTGAACAGTTTTACAACCCAAAAAAAAAAAAAAAAAACAGTAAGAAAGGGCCAGTGAGAGAGCATTCATGCCACTAGGCACAATAAGACGAGCTCAATAAAGAAGACAGGAGAAATAGGAATATAATTACAATGTAGTTTCCTATGTACTATTAAACAAACTCATTTTTATTATATTAACATTATAAGCAATTCTATAGTGAGATCCATTCTAAGCAAAGTTACAGAAAGGGTTCTTATAAATAGAAAAGAAGAAAGGAATAATAATAAAAAGGGAGATGTTGGATAATGATATGAACAAGAGATATTTAGAAAAAATACAAATCACTAATAAACACAGGAAAAGATTCTCAGCACACTAGTAATAAAAGAAAGGAAAATTAAAACAATAACATGATACATTAAAAATACATTAGAAAGGGCTGTTGTTAGATAAATTATTTAAATTGATATTATACAATGTTAGCAAGGCTATGCCAGAAAGAACACTCTCAAGTTTTATAGGTTAATTTGCAATACTAATTTTTAAAAATAGGAAAAATTGTAAATATACATATATGTGATTGTGAATTCCACTTATAGGAATGCATTTTGTAAGAAAATTTCTACAGAGTTTTTTACTGCAGTGCTTTTTACAATAAACATGTTCATCAATAGAAGAATGTGACAATAGAAGAAACAGTCTCTTAATTTAAATTCTACAGAAATTACTGATGCCTTCTATAAAATACACTAAAACTAGTTTTCTAAAGCATATGATAGAAGTAAATATTATGTCTTACTAATATATAATACCATGAAAGGATCATTTTGCAATCGTGCATAGTTTTAAAATAAAACCACATGCAAAAATTAACACTGACATTGTGGCCCATATAATGGCATGGTTCCTATGTAGTTCTGATTAATTCTCACTAGCCAACTTGAATGATATTAAAACATCTTATTTAATTCTAAACCTACCCTTCTATCATATTCCCACTGGAGATTAAGGATACAAGTTGATTTGTAAGGTGTTTTAATTATCTATTAAAATGTTTTTGTTTTTTGTTGATATTTGTTTTCTATTTATCATTTCATGGATTCATGTAACTAGAGCCATTTGTAAAGCCTGGTGAAATATTTAACAAAAACAGTGTATGGTTATTAGTAGCACAGAATTCTACTCACTATAATATACCAAGATCTGTTCTGAAAGGAATTACTTATTGATTAGCATAAAGCAGTAGAAGCAGAAAACATTACCTGGGTCCAGTCAAGTTTACAGTAGCTGAAAAAACAGTGCCTAAAAAGCTCTGTGTAGATCTGCTACTTCGGGATAATTGGCATACGTCTCCTATGGTTGTACCAATGTTGATGAGTATTGTTCACTTGAAAACGTTAAATGAGCATCTCTCTTAACAGGCTACCAACTTCTCATGGGAACTGTTTACCCCAAAACATCAGCATGCTCACTCCCTCTTTCCTTTCAGATCCTTGCTCACATATCACCATATTAGTGAGCACTTCCTGACCAGCCTATTAAAACTTGTATTCCTTTCTCCCCAGCAATGTTGTTCCTTTTCTCTTCTATTTTTCTCCACAGCATTTGTCACCACTTGGTAGATTATATATTTAGTGAATGAATTTATTGTAGGCCCTCATTAAAATATGGGAGTTCATATTTTAGTTCACTAAAATATGAACTCCCATAAGGCAGATATTTCTTGTCTACTTTGTTTACAATTATATCCTTAGCCCCCAGAGTAGTGCCTTGCCTATAGGAAATATAGAAGAAATACCTATTGTTGGAGACTTTCAGTTTTACATTTTTTTTAAATTTTAGTTTGAAACTTTTATAGGAAGCTAAACTGATTTCTGACCACTGAAAACTAGATGATGACTAGAACATCAAGGGAAGAGATGAACTATGTTTGAACAGTCTACTTCAGGGCCCTCATTGTCCATAGCTCCAGTTTCCTGTCTTGGAGCTCTATAATCTTTCCACCTTCTCCCTTCCATCTAGTGCCTTACAATAACATCCGTATTGCATATGGGGCAAGTGGCAAGAATTTGCATTTTTGAGGCCTGAATATGTGAACTGAATTCCTGATGCCAGTCCTAAGGAGCTAAACAAGTTATTAAGAAACAATATCCTCATACAAATATCTCATTGAAAAAATATATAAATATTTTCAAGCATGTGAAAAATGTACAACATCAATAGTAATGAAATCAATGCAAAATAATACCGATTTTTTTCACTATTCAATAACAATAACCAATTACAAAATACTCAGTCTCATGAAGGATGTGGGGAAATGGCTCCTGGTTGAAGGAAGACTATTTGATACAAGACTTATAATTGACTCATATCTCCTAATAACAGTAATTCCACTTATGAGCAGTAATAAATCTCAGGTTCACATAAAGATTTAAGCATGAAAATACTTATTTTCACATTATAATAAAATGTGAAAAGGTGACCAAAAACTTTTTTAAAAAGTTAAACAATTTATGGGTGTGTTTTTTCACAGACTAGAGTATATCATAAATATATATAATATTTCCTATTACTTAGAAGAGTGCTTATTATATTATTAAGAAAAATATTCTTATTGAAAGGTGTGGGAAATTAAAATACTAAACATAAATAACTCAAGCATGTTTAAAAAAGAGACATACTGACAGAAAATATGACAATTAATAGGAGTGTGTACCTCTGGGTGTTGAGATGACTATTCTATAGTAAAAATAAAAGCAAACCAAAAAAAAAGGATAGAGGGAGAGAGAGAGAGAGAGAGAGAGAGAGAGAGAGAGAGAGAGAGAGAGAGAGAGAGAAGAGAGAGAGAGAAATAGGTGTTTTTTAATAATCGCCAAATTCCCTGCGCTGGCCAGTGTGGATCAGTTGGTTGGGTGTCATCCCGTGCACTGAAAGGTTGGTGGTTTGATTCCTGGTCAGTGCACTTGCCCAGGTTGTGGGCCTGATTGCTGGTAGGGGTCATGCAGGAGGCAGTCCATCCATGTTTTGCTCTCACATTGATGTTTCTCTCTCTCTCTCTCCCTTCTTTTCTCTCTAAAAATCAATAATTTTTTAAATTGCCTACTTTAGCCCTAGCTGGTTTGGCTCAGGAGATAGAGTGTCAGCCTACAGCCTGAAGGGTCCAGGGTTTGATTCTGGTCAAGGGCACATGTTGGGGATGCAGGCTCGCTCCACAGTAGTGGGCGTGCAGGAGGCAGCCAGTCAATGGTTCTCTCTCATCATTGATGTTTCTATCTCTCTTTCCCTCTCCCTTTCTCTCTGAAATCAATAAAGAAATATATATATACACACACATATACATACATATATATGTACATATATATGTGTGTGTGTATATATGTGTGTGTGTGTGTATGTATGTATATATATATATATAAATAAATTGCCTACTTCCCTTAGGAATATAAAATAAATGTAGAATAAATTTTAAGACGCTATATTAATTAAGCAACTAAAATTATTGAATAATACCCAGCCTTGTATATTCACACAATTCAACTTTTATTATCCTTTAGTCATAAGTTCACACATCCTCTAAAAAGCACCCCAGTCTTGTTTTGGGGACTTCTCCAGTTTTCTTCATCCAACCCCCTCCATATCTGTTACTTACCCATACAGAGCCTAGAGCCCTCAGTTAAATATTACTAAGAGTCAAACCATGGTTCTCAAATATCTCCCATCTTGGATAATTCAGTTCTAAACCAAGTTGTTCACAGAAAAATGTCTCAGTTGAACAAAATTTGACCTGACAACCCTTTCATGCAGCAATGGTACAAAAAACATCTCTCAGGACACAAACAAAGGAGAGAATGCAAGTCAGTTTACAGTCAAACCTCACATTGTTACTGTCTCTGGAAATTGTGCTGTGAATATTTTTACATTGTTTTTTTGTTTACCTTTTTGCTTTTGTTGCTGGCAAAATGGACAATTAGCACAATTCTAAAACATGAAGCGACCATCATGAGTGCTAATGTTGCTAAGGGTGTGAAACAATGATCACAGGCAAATGAACAGGTAGGAAAACTGTTGTTGGTTTGGATAAACAAAAAGCTGTTAGCCAGTGACAGCATTTCGGAGGCAGTGATATGTGAAAAAGCAAAGATGCTGCATACCGACATCCTGAAACACACCCCAGAAACGAGTGCTGAAAGTGACTTGTTTTAAGGCTATTAGGGAGTGGCTCAATAACTTTAAGAAAATATGTATTTATTTATAGATTAAATAGTACATTAGACATGTACTGTATATATAAGAAAGGTTTAAACAGGGAATCATTTAGGGGCTGGAATGAATTAATTCAATTTGCATTATCTCTAGAGGGAAAAAAACGATTCCGTTTTCGAACAAATCGCTTCTTGAACAGCCTTCTGGGATGAATTAAGTCGAGAATCAAGGTTCCACTGTATTTATACAGAATAGTAATACATCTGCACTTGATTAAGTCTAACTGGTAGAGTCACCCAAATTGTGGAAATACAAGCCTTGTTGTCAATTGACATTAGCAATTGCATGTAAGTGCAGTTAAAAAATAATAGAGTTTAATACTATATTTCTATCGTCATAGAGATATTCCTTTTTTTTTAAATTATAGACACAGACAACAGTATGGTGGTTATCAGACGGAAGGAGTGTGCAATGGTGGTAAAGGGTAAAGGGGGCCAAATATATGGTAACAGAAGGTGATCTGACTTTGGGTGGTGGGCACACAATGCAACATACAGATCGTGTATCATAGAAATGTACACTTGAAACCTACATAATATTAACCAATGTCACACTCCAATAAATTTAATAATTTTAAAAAGCCAAAAGCTAATGGCTGTGGAATGAATTTAAAATATTTCTATGAAATACTACATTCAACATTCATATAATCATAACCAGCAATAATCACAATGATAAAAAAATATTCTTCAACTTCTTGCTACTTCAATAAGGACAATGATTCTAGGAATCATTATTATAATGATTTCAAATTTAAATAGATCCATTTCATCCTAGAACATTGATAAGCTATGTATATTTTTGTTGTTGTTGTTGCTGTTTTATTGATTTCAGAGAGGAGGGGAGAGGAAGAGAAAATAGAAACATCAAAGATTCTCATCATTGATCGGCTGCCTCCTGCATGTCCCCTACTGGAGATTGAGCCCAAAACACAGGTATGTGCTCTGACCAGAATCCAACAGCAACCTCCTGGTTCATGGGTCCACACTCAACCACTGAGTCACTCCAGCCAGGCTGCTAAGCTACTTAAAGTCACATCATTCTCCACCCATAATGCAAAATTCAAAGCAAATAACTGTAAAACAATATTTTTTAGGGGAAAAGGAGACATTAGTGGTGATTGTATTATGGAGATTGTAAACTATTTTCAGTCAAAATATTTTGTCAAAATTGAAGCATTCACCTTTTTTTAAGATAGACGGAAATAATAGGTTTCCAGTGTTTGCCTCTAATATGAGTTTATGCAATCTCTAGTACTTTTAATAAATAAAATAAATTCAGTCTAATGCTGTAAGTGTCCATTAACTAACCATTTCATGAAAGGCATGGTGATAGCATTATTCCTAGTATCCTGGTTAGTGTATTTCTAGAGAATAAATTTAAAGATGAAATTCATACCTCCTAATTTAGTGATAACCTCAAAACTGAGCATGCTAAAAAGTCCCAAAATTTATAATCAATTTAATTAGATAAATCTTTAGTTTCCAATCGAGTATTTTAATCTGGCACAATCATATTGTTAAATCATTATAACTTCCTTAGTACTGTCAGTAAAATAATGAATGTATTGCTATCTCTAATTATTAACACTATGCTTTCTTTTCCATTGAATATGTTTACATAGTCTATAAGTGTTCAATTAAATTCTTCTCATATTTTAGCAAATCATCACTTTATTCTCCATCATAGAAAAGTAAAAATGCGTTAGATATTCTGAGCACTGAATAGGCTTTCAGAAAATAGAGTAAAATTATTTTTCTTTTCAGACATATCTTAGATTCAACTGCCTACAGCTTATAGTTTAATTAATAACCTTAATTCTAGAATTTGATTCTATAACTTTATTCTAGAGCTTGATTATTAATTCATTCAACTAACATGTTGTTGTTTTTTAATCACAGGCTATGTATACTAAATATGCCATAAATAGGAGTGCATAAGATAAACTAGATTATTTCTTGGAAGTAGCAGGCAAAAAGGGTAAAAAGCATTGAAGAATAATCACAGGTATGGTGAGTGTTATAAAGAAGATGGTAATGGAACTAATAACCAGTAATCCTCGTTAGATAAAGAGGATTTGGAAGAGAAGTGAAGTGGATAGTATTCAAGGCAGGTAGAATATCCAAGTCCATGAGGCAGGAAAGATCAAGGTGAATTTTTAATAAATGAAATGAGTCCTGTATTGCTTGGTACAGATAGCAAATGAGGTAGGGAAATGAACAAGATGAGGGTGGAGATATAAATATTTACTTTTTTATCTTTGCTTCTTAGTTGCAGTGGGAAACTAAGGATATTCAGTTAGGATGACATGGCCAGTGATAGAATCTGTCACAATGTTTGAATTTTTTCTTGAATTTTGTGTGTCAGTCATCTTCATTAGTATGAAGCTGTGAGATCTATTTTAACCACTTAACTTTATTCAGTCAAGTACTGAACTTTCTAGCAAAAGCCTAGGTTAGACTCTATCAATAGGTAGGAAGAAGAAAGCTATTCAGGTGGCCTGAGAAACTGACCTATTAATTTCCTTAAACAGATCATCTGTAGTTGGTACATGTGCCCTAAATTGCTCAATAGCCTCCTTCTCTTTGAATGTCCTTGTCAACTGGATATAGCCAACTCTACCTATTTACATTACCATTCTCTAGTATCTAGACACTACTCCATGTTCTTACAAAATCAGTGTTTTTCTTCTACATTAGCATCACCCTAGATACATTTTAAACATCCACAGGGATGGCCCTTTCAGAGTTTCATGACACCAAATACAATGTTCTCTTGTATTTTCTCATTTCACACATGCACAAAACTTAAACCACATCATTATGATAAAAGACGGGATTTCCTATCACTCACCACAACATTATGACCCTCTGAGTTTTCAAAACTTGCAAGAACTCCCTATTTTTAACTTCTTTGTTCTTCTTGATAAGTTAAAATACCATTATGACTATTGCCAAAGGCTATACCTTCCACTGATAAATTCCCAGTCAGAAAAAGAGAAAGGATGCTGATTTTTCAATGTGAGTGTATAGCTATAAATAAGTACCATGGGATTGACAGAAGACAATATGTAGGTGTGCAGTGCTCAGAAAGGAAAAAAAAAATGGTAAAGAAATGTTCAAAAATGAAATGTTCAAAATCACCCTGCTTGGGGGAAGAGTGAAATATGTCTTTGTTCCTTTCCTCCTTTCCCCCTGTATTACATATGCCTCTCATGTATGGCATCAATAATATTTCCTTCCATCTTAAGTCCCCTGAGAAACTTTTGCATATCCTACAGTTTAGTTTTCTAGTACAAAATATTTCTATAAACTTTGTTTCACTTTCAGGTTTGTGCGATTATAGATTTATTTAGGATACCACCTGCTTCCATGAAGGATTTGAGAGAGTACCCTCTATCATTACTGAATAGCACTCTCTTGTATCCTGAAATGAAAATTCTCATGAGGATGGTAAGTAGTGGTTCTCAGAGTATGGTCCCAGACCAACAGCATCATCATCACAAGGGATAATATAAAAAATACAAAAAGTTGTCCAGCCCAGCCCAACTGAATCAAGATCCAAAAGCCTGTGCTTACCCAGCTGGCATGGCTCAGTGGTTGAGTGTTGACCTATGAACCAGGAGGTCACAGTTAGATTCCCGGTCAGGGCACATGCCTGGATTATGGGCTCAATACCCAGTGGGGGATGTGCAGGAGGCAGCCAATCAATAAATCTTTCTCAACATCTATCTATCTATCTATCTATCTATCTATCTATCTATCTATCTATCTATATCTCTCTCTCCCTTCCTCTCTGAAATCAATTTTATATATATACTAGAGGCCCAGTGCATGAAATTCATGCACGGGGGTGTGTGTCCCTCTGCCCAGCCTGCACCCTCTCCAATCTGGGACCCCTCGAGGGATGTCCGACTGCCCGTTTAGGCCCGATCCTACAGGCAATCAGACATCCCTCTCACAATCCAGGACTCCTGGCTCCCAACTGTTTGCCTGCCTGCCTTCCTGATTGCCCCTAACCACTTCTGCCTGCCAGCCTGACCACCCCTAACCACTCCCCAGCCAGCCTGATTGATGCCTAACTGCTCCCCTGCCAGCCTGTTTGCCCCTAACTGCCCTCCCTAGCATGCCTGGTCCCCCCCAACTCCCCTCCCCTGCATGCCTGGTCCCTCCCAACTGCTCTCCCCTGCAGGCCTGGGTCCCCACCAACTGCCCTTCCCTTCAGGCCTGGTCGCCCCCAACTTCCCTCCTCTGCCGTCCTGGTCACCCCTAACTGCCCTCCCTGCAGGCTTGATCACCTCCAACTGCCCTCCCTTGCAGGCCTGATCCCTCCCAACTGCCCTCCCCTGCTAGCCTGATTGCCCACAACTGCCCTCCCTTGCAGGCCTGGTTCCTCCCAACTTCCCTCCCCTGCTGGCCATCTTGTGGTGGCCATCTTGTGTCCACATGGGTGCAGCCATCTTTGACCACATGGGGGCAGCCATCTTGTGTGTTGGCGTGATGGTCAATTTGCATATTACTCCTTTATTAGATAGGATAGAGGCCTGGTGCACAGGTGGGGGCCGGCTGGTTTGCCCTGAAGGGTGTCCTGGATCAGGGTGGGGGTTCCCTTGGGGCATGGGGCAGCCTGGGCGAGGGGCCTATGGTCGTTTGCAGGCCAGCCACGCCCCCAGGCGACCCAAGCAGAGGCCCTGGTATCTGGGATTCATTTATCTTCTATATTGATTTTTTACAGAGAGGAAGGGAGAGGAATAGAGAGTTAGAAACATCGATGAGAGAGAAACATCAATCAGCTGCCTCCTGCACACCCCCTACTGGGGATGTGCCCGCAACCAACGTACATGCTCTTGACCGGAATCGAACCTGGGACCCTTCAGTCCGCAGACCCACTGAGCCAAACTGGTTTCGGCTCATTTATCTTCTATAATTGAAACTTTGTAGCCTTGCGTGGAGGCCAGGGCCAGCCAGGAAGCTTGGCTTCCTCCATTGCTGGGGAAACCCAAGCTTCCTGCTCGCTCTGTGGCCACAGCCATTTTGGTTGGGTTAATTTGCATACTCCCTCCTGATTGGTTTGTGGGTGTGGCTTGTGGGCATAGTGGGTACGGTCAATTTGCATGTTTCTCTTTTATTAGTGTAGATATATATATATAGATATATAGATAGATATATTTTTTTTTTTTAAGCTTGGGCTTTTAGAAGCTCTCCATGTGATTTTGATGCTCTCCAAAGTTGGAACACTATGAATAATTTTTCTTAACCCTGACTCCACATTAAATATATTTGGAAGCTTTAAAAGCTTCCCTAGGACTCACCACAGACCATGCAATTCCAAATATGGTGGAGCCCCATATTTCACAAAGATTCGGATACACAGGGAGGGTGGTATCTTGGTCTCCTTCACCTCCCACACAGCTCTGACACTTCAACCTGACTCCTGTCCTCCCTCAGGGCAATGCTTGTCAAAGTCTTCCTGACTTTCTTGTATTCCAGTTTCTCAGACCTCTTTTCAGTCTCTCACATCATTCACCACCTCTCTGGAACCACACCACAATTTTAGCTATGGTCATATGATATGAGAGCATGGGTTTTTATCTTCTTCATTGCTAAGTTTCAAATTGTTACAACTTTTATAACTAGAAACAAGCTTCCTTTGAAAACAGTTCAATATTAAAATTTTTACAATAACACTGAACAAAAGTTTAATAAGACTAGAAAATTTTGTTACAAAACGACTAGTAGTAATTATTCAATGAGCAATTATTTCACTATTATAAGGAGTAATAAAATTAAATTGATTTATAAAAAGACATTATGTTCCTGAGTAAACACAAATATACCCACAAAGATACTACTGCATGATTTTTGCTCCATTAACCATGAAGTCTTAGAAAAACAACCCGAAATAATTGAATAACTATGCATGTCTATGTGTGTGCATATATACATTTAAGTTGTTTAAATATGTCATTAAATTTGAACAAGTTCATTACTTTTATAAACCATGATCAATTTTTGTACATAGTGATAATATGATCAATATGTCTATAAATTAGTAATATCCAAATATATCTCATTTCCTTCTCATCCTTAAAATATTAATAAAATTTACATTGTAAAAGTGACTAATAATATTACTCATTGTTTTTAATATAAATAAAAGTAATTTGGTTTAGGCATAAATGAATATATGTTATAAACTATGCTTGTGACTAAAATCTGAGTAATCAAAAAATGTATAAAATTTTTGAGATTGAATATTAATGATACATTATAATTATTAGAAAGTGTAAAACATTAGAAAGACACAATCTTTTAGAACATTTGTGTTCTAAACAAACTTGAAGCATTTTAGTAAAAATATCAGCATTGTAGGCCATAAGTTATAATTTGAAATTTTAAACTCTTCTTGTAGCTTTCTTTGTGTGATTCATCTGTACTTGCCTTGAAATTTTGAAATGCAGGTTAAATTAGGCAAGGAAGTATGACTATGTCATAGTTTATATTTTTGCATCAAAATCCAATGCATATTCCTTCTAGAAGAATCAAATATAAATAATTTAAATAAGCCCAAGTGGAATCAAGGTTTGTTGTGTTTTTGGTTTGTTTTTTTTGAAAAAGAAATTACAATATACAATTGACCTGCAGTAAACATGTAACATAAAGATTAAGATAACTACTGGTGGCCCTGGCCAGGTAGCTCAATTGGTTAAAGCATTGTCCTGATGCGCCAAGGTTGCCAGTTGGATCTCCTTCAGGGCACATACAAGAATCAACCAATGCTCTGGCCAGGTGACTTACAGCATCACCCTGTACATCAAAAAGTTGCAGGTTCGATTCCTGGTGAATCCCCAGTAGGAGCACTTATAGGAGGCAACCAATCGATGTTTCTCTCTCACATCGATGTCTCTCTCTCTCTCTCTCTCAAATCAATATAAACATATCTTCAGAAAAGGATTAAAAAGAAAAAAGAATCAACCAATGAATGCATAAATAACTGGAACAACAGATCAATGTCTACTTTTCTCTCTCAATAAAAATCAAGCAATTAAAAAGATAGCTATCTAATGGAAAATACTTTTGGGAGAAGAGAAAGATTTGATATGAGATTATTGATCAAATATCTAATCTAATAATAGACAAATATGCAAATTGACCGCACCTTCGCTACACCTAAGCCACGCCCACAAGCCAAGCCACGCCCACCAACCAATCAGGATGAGTATGCAAATTACCCCAACAAAGATGGCGGCTAATTTGCATATCAAGACAGCGTCCAAAGAAGCCAAGAGCTGCAGAAGGGAGTAAAGCTTCAAAGAAGCAAGCAAGCCGGGGGGGGGGGGGGGGGGGGAGGAGAAGGGCGGGGTGGAGGCGGGGCCGGGGGTGAAGGGAAATGCAGGCGGGCTGGAGGAGAAGGCGGGGCGGGGGAGAAGGGCGGAGCGGAGGCGGGGCCGGGGGTGAAGGGAAATGCAGGCGGGCTGGAGGAGAAGGCGGGGCGGGGGAGAAGGGCGGAGCGGAGGCGGGGCCGGGGGAAGGAGAAGGGCGGGGCAGAGGCGGGGCCGGGGCCGAAGGGAAACGCGGGTGGGCTGGAGGAGAAGGCGGGGCGGGTGACAAGGGCGGGGCAGAGGCAGGGCCCGGGGTGAAGGGAAACGGGGTGGGCTGGAGGAGAAGGTGAGGCGGGGGGGTGGGGGGGGGACAAGGGCGGGGCGGAGGCGGGGCCGGGGGCGAAGGGAAACGCGGGCGGGCTGGAGAAGGCGGGGCGGGGGACAAGGGCGGGGCAGAGGCGGGGCCGGGGCCGAAGGGAAACGCGGGCGGGCTGGAGGAGAAGGCGGGCGGGCGACAAGGGAGGAACGGAGGCGGGGTAGAGTGCAGCAGGAAATCCTATTGCAGGATTTTTTCCTGCAACGGGAAAGCTAGTTCATTTATATATCTGTCTCATTGTCACTACTAATTTCAGGTCTCTTTCATCTTCAGCAGAGTTGGGAAAAAGAACAAATAACTTTTGTATTTCTTTCCTATAATTTTTTAAATTTGTTCAAACAACACATGTGACTTACTTAACCTTGACTGTAGTTCTGAGAAATCATTAAGTACTTCTTTTCTCCCTAACGAAGGTTTTCCTCCCCTTTCTGAATAATTAAGATTTTTTTCTTCCTTTCTGAGCCTTATCAAAGCAAGCAGCAGTTCTGGAGAGCAAGCACTGTCTAAAGCTGTAGATTAACATCTGAAATCAAAGCTACCTGCAGACTTATGACTAATTAAAAACAAGGACACTCACGTATAAATGGAAGTTATATATAATTAAAAGGCCTCATTTAAATCATGAGTTTTAGCATCTTCCACAACTACTTCTCTTTATAACTGAATTGTTTAGAATTCTGGAACTGACTCTCAAGTTTTACCTCCTTCTCTCCTGCTCACAAACAATAACCTAAAGCAAAAAGTAAACTGTATAATTCACAGTCCTTAAACAGCCAAGAGTCAAAGAGATGTGTGTTTCCTCCAAGTGAATCATTTCAATATTTATGTGTCCATATTTCCTAATTCTCTCTCCTGCCCAAGTCATCATCTATATTGAATGTGTATTGGATGTATGTCATAATTCCATGCAAAATTTTAAAGGAAAGACACATCAGAGTGTTTAAATCCTATAGAGCATTGAAGAAATTTACACATGAATAGAAGGCTACCCCTGTAATGGGATTAATTTCATTTTCTCTTGTGATGCTTCATTCACCTCTTGTGATGGATGGTCCCAAAGCTTTAGAAAAAGGAAATGACTTCTACCAGGTCACATATTTATGGCTAAAAATCTACTAAAATTTTAAATATGATTTTATTGCAAATTTAATTTAATAATTGATATTTACCTAATTCAGTTTTGGAAAGACTTTTATGTGCCAGGCACTGGATACAAAAAGATGAACAAGACACTGGCCCTATTTTCCAATATTTCACTATTTAATCATAGAAACAAACAAGTAGGAATAGAATGCAGCCTTATTTCCAAATACCAATTGCCTTATTTTTCAAGCAAGTACCAGTTGTCTTATTTTGCCACTAGGTTGTAAACTTCTCTAAGGCAAAGGCGATTTCTTATTTCTCTTTGTATTCCCAGAGCTGAGAAGACTGCTTTACCCGTTTTTAACTTGGCACAATAGACTTTTGGCTTCTAGATGCAGGATCCATAGTATAAGAATATAGAGAAAAAAATGTGTATTTGTAAATGGAGAATCAATAAAGCAAGAAGAAAAGCCATTATCTGACTACACTTCCCTCAGCACAGCACTGATGTTAACTGTTCTGAAAAGTGCCACCATAATAGCAACAGTAATTGCAACAACTACACAACAATAATTGAAACTTTGGCTCTGATTCTTTTAGTAGTAAGCGTAGGAAAGAGATTCTTGGGGATTCTTATATGACCCCAACCTGGCTCAGTGCCTGCCCTGGAGCACAAGAACCCTATACAAAATGTAGGCTGTGGGTCTACAGGAGCCAGACATGTCCCTCCAGATCCTGCTCCACGCTGGTCATCTGGAATCCTGCTCTGGCTTTTTATCCACAGTATCCTCCGTGATCTCTAGCACTGGACAGAGCACTCTGAATTTCTGTTTAGTTGGATGTGATATCAGATGTCATATCATTTCCTTAGTATAACAAGGTGAGTAAAGGTATTAAGATAAACTAAGTCTTACAAAAATAACAGAAGCTTTTCAATATCTAGGTATTGATTGTCATGGCAAGTTGAGCCTTTAGAAAGGATTTTAACTTCAAGATTACACTTTCCAAAGAGACCTCACCTTTATTCTGGTTACTTATCCTGAGCATGCTTGGATTTAGCATGTTATATCCATAACACCAACTAAGAAGGAGAGCTTTCATGGCAGCTCTGCCATTTGAAGGCATGGCCCAGGGCCGGGCAACCAGGCAGACAGATAAGAACTCCCTTGGGTAGACTGATACCACCTTGCTAATGCTGCCTCCCCGACACTCCCACCCCCTCAATTAGAATGCAAAAATGTCCTCAATTTACTTACTAGTTTAATGTTTGGATTATTCTATCCCTATATCTTCTAAATTCCTTGCCTACATCAGAGTGGCTTAGCTTACATTGGTACTCACTAATGAAAAAGAAAAAGGCTTATATATGTCTCTTAGAAAAAAAAAATAGAGAAAAAAAATAGTACATTGCATAATCCTGGCTTGAGTAAGAACTTCTGATAAATAAACTGTCTGACTGGCAACTATATTCCTACATTGTAATTTGTCCATTTAAGTCAGAGCTGCACAGCACTGTCTATTGCATAAGTTTCAAGACCCTGGGGTCAAACTGTCCTGTTGAGCCCCAGCTCTGCCTCTTCGTGCTGCCTGTGTAACCTTGTGCCTCAATTTCCTCACCTGTAAAACAGTGCTAATAATAATCCCTATGTCACAAGGATGCTATGTTTTAAAAAAATAATAATTATGTATATAATTTAGAAGAGGGTCTGGTGCATAGTGCTATGAAAATGTTTTTATGTATACACTTTTGTTTTGCAAAATAAAATAACATGAAAAGCAGATTAGACTCTGCATGGTCTGGAAAATTCAGTGGCTATGAAAAAGGTTTCTTTATGGTTTCAGAAAGTTGTTTTTTTGTGTTTTGTTGTTGTTGTTTTTTTTTGGTCCCATATTGCCAGACTGGGCAATGAGGCTTTTGTGATAGTCATAGACTGCCAAGAGCTCAATTTGCATACATAAATCTGGATACAGAAAGATGTACTGCAATATTGTCAAATATCATCTGGACATGTAGTGGAAAGTATGTTTCTGGGAGCTACCAAACAGCAGCAAATATGTTATCAAGCTGCAAAGGAAATCAAAATGTACTTTAAAATGTCCCTTTCGTGTACTCTGTCAATACATTATCTTTCAAAGAACATAGCCAATCTTCCAGGAATTTCATTAATGTATTAAACCATCAAAATGTCAATTTGAGTAAAACTTACAAGCAAAAAGCCATCCCCAATAGAAGAGTCAGAAAAAGCAAATCAAGTAAAATTCAATAAAAATGCCCAGATAAAATCAAACAAAAGAAATTTATATTAAGCTTCTGACAAATAACTGCCTGATTATTTCATTTTTGGAAACTACTAAAAGTTCAACAGTCCTCTTTGGTGAAGGAGTTCAGCTGGACTAGGGAGAAATGTTTTTTGTTGTCTGACGGAAATGGCAACCATTTTATCACACTGAAAACTCACTGTCAACTTAAGTGAACTTATACTAATAATTTCTAGCATCAATTTTCTACTTTTTCATGTGACATTTGGATTTTCAAGGAATGAAAATAATGTTCCATATATAAGACAAATCTTACAAGTCCTTTAAAATTAAATTGAGACAGTTCCAATGAAAGAAAATATAGAATTGCAATAAAGCTTTATAATGATAAATGTGTTTTAGTGTAAAAAGTGACTTTTGGGATAAAAAGTTAAATTACTTACCACCACAGATTTCTGTGTATATATCTTTTGCTTTATCTCCTAAGTTAATGGGAAAGTATTGAAAGTAATCTGTTGATTGTTTAAAAACAATCAACAGGAGATCAAGAAGATGGTGGCTTAGGTAAATGCCTGTATTCATCACCTCCCACAACCACATCAAAATTACAACTAAGACACAGAACAACCATCATCCAGAACCACTAGAAAGCTGGCTGAATGGAAGTACTACAACTAGAGAAGTAAAGAAGAAAGCGCACTGAGACTGGTAGGAGACACCGAGGCACAGAATGGGCTGGGCTGGCACCCACCCCACGTGTGCTGCTTTTTTTAATTGGGAGGGAGATTGTCCATAGGGAGGCCAGGGTCTCAGAGCAGGAAAATTAAGTCCCTACGGGAAGTAAGAACTACTGGCTGTAAAAACCAGTGCAGATTGGGGCTTAGTGACACAAAGGCTGCTGGAGACCTGGCTATTCCTTTTAAAAGGCCTGCACCAGGAGCTGAACTTACAAGGTTCTGCTTCCTCTGAGCTCCAGCATCAGGGTGAGGCTCTGGGAAACACAGACACATACAAGGAGGAACTGGATTGTCTGGCATCAGGGCAGGAACTACAGGGAGGCTTTCTCCCAGACTGAGGAGCTCGCAGGGATTATTGTTCCTATACTGGGCCAACTGGTAGCCATTCCTGTTAGCTCTGCTCTAGTGGTTCCCTAAGACCCCGCCTCATCCAATTTACAACACCACCCAAGCTGTGTGCAGCAGCTTTGGCATATGAATGGTCTGTCCTGCTGGGTCAGAGAGCCCCAAACCTACCAATAAAAGGCTCAAAACCAAGCACTAGCACCAGCCTGCCCTGCTTCACAGCTGGGCCTCAGTTGGGTACTTCCAAACCCCATACAAAGAGGAGGAATCTGCAGATCTCTGTAGCTGAGTGGCCCCAGATAGTGGCTGACTTTGCACTTCCTGGAGACCCAAGAGCCAGTGTACCCAGTGGTCAGTGTCAGACCACACCAGATTACAACTCTACACATCCATAGGCTACACACGCAAGAGGCAGACTCAGTGAGCACCAAAGCCCCACTGAAGCAAGTCCTGCTCCATAGGGGTCTCCTGCACAACAGCTCTCCAACTGTAGTCGCAGCTGGTCCCCACAGCCAATTGGCCTGGAGGTCAGTTCTTCCCAGTGACAACAACAGCAATCAAGTCTCAATTACAACAATACTGTGCTCACAAACCACAAAGCGGTGTACCTAGAGCTCTCAGCTCAGGTGACTGGAAAGGCTGAGCCAATGGGGCCCTATAGAACACCTACTGCACAAGGCCACACTACCTACTCAAGGAGACATATAAGCTCTACCAAACACATAGAAACAAACACAGGGAAGCAGCCAAAATGTGGAGACAAAGAAACTTGTCACCAATGAAACAAAGAAAACTACTGTATATACAGTTCAAAACCCCAGTTAAAAGGTTACTCAAGAATCTTCTAGAAACCTCCAAAACAAATGGAAAAGGACCAGTCAGAAATTAAGCATACACTGACTGAAATAAAGAATAATATATATGGATTCAACAGTAGAGTAGAGGATTCTGAGAATCAAATCAACAATTTGAAATATGAGGAAACAAAACACACCCAAACAGAAAGAAAAAAGAAAAAAAAAAATGAAGATAATGTAAGGAGCCTCTGGGACAACTTCAAGCGTACCAACATTCACATTATGAGGGTGCCTAAAGAAGAGAGAGCAAGATATTGAAAACCTATTTGAAGACATAATGACAGAAAACATCCCCTACCTGGTGAATGAAATAGACTTACAAGTCCAGGAAGCACACAGAACCCCAAACAAGAGGAACCCAAAGAGGACCACACCAAGACACATCATAATTAAAATGCCAAGGGCTAAAGACAAAAAGAGAATCTTAAAAGCAGCAAGAGAAAAGCATTAGTTACCTAAAAGGGAATGTCCATACGACTGTCAGCTGATTTCTCAACAGAAACTATGCAGGCCAGACGGGAGTGGCAAGAAATATTCAAAAAGATGAATAGCAAGAGCTTACAACTGAGATTACTCTACCCAGCAAAGCTATCATTCAGAATTGAAGGTCAGATAAAGAGCTTCACAGACAAGAAAAACCTAAAGGAGTTCATCACCACCAAAACAGTATTATATGAAATGTTGAAGTTTATTCTTTAAGAAGAGGAAGAAGAAGAAAAAGATAAAAAATATGAGCAACAAGCCGAAACTGGTTTGGCTCAGTGGATAGAGCCATCTGCCTATGGACTGAAAGGTCCTAGGTTCGATTCCGGTCAAGGGCATGTACCTTGGTTGCGGACACATCCCCAGTAGGGGGTGTGCAGGAGGCAGCTGATCGATGTTTCTCTCTCATCGATGTTTCTAACTCTCTATTCATCTCTCTTCCTCTCTGTAAAAAATCAATAAAATATATTTTTAAAAAAACAGTATAAAAAATATGAGCAACTAAATGACAACAAATACATACCTATCAACAATTGAATCTAAAAATCAAAATAAATGAATAAGAAATCTAATGAACAGAATAAACTGGTGAATATCATAGAATGAGGG
The DNA here is from genome assembly GCF_027574615.1 of Eptesicus fuscus. Taxonomy (NCBI): domain Eukaryota; kingdom Metazoa; phylum Chordata; class Mammalia; order Chiroptera; family Vespertilionidae; genus Eptesicus; species Eptesicus fuscus. The sequence goes on along the minus strand of NC_072482.1, from coordinate 30,840,595 downwards.
GCATGGAAATGGAACAGACTGACAATTCTCAGAGGGGAGTGGGGTGGGGGTCGAGAAGAGATTACACAAAGATCTTATATGCATGTATGGATTACCTATGGACATAGACAATAGGGTGGCAAAGGCCTGGTGGAGGGCAGCAATGGGGAGAAAAAAGAGGGACATCTGTAATAATCTCAATGATAAAGATTTTAAAAAATTAATAAATTTAAAATTTAAAAAGAAACTATTTAAAAAACAACAACCATCAACCAAGGAAGATCAAACTATTGACCACAGCTCGGTGCAAGTATTCTGATAATCTTTAAATTACCTTAATTACATTCAATGATATATGTTTATTTAAACATAAGATAGGAAACCATAAAAATACTAGAGGAATCCACAGGCAGCAAAATCTCAGACATAGGCCAAATCAATTTCTTCACTGATACTGATCCTAGGGCAATGGAAACTAAAGTGAAAATAAACGAATGGGACTACATCAAAATAAAAAGCTTTTCCACAGCAGAAGAAACCATCAACAAAACAACAAGAAAGCCCACTGCATGGGAGAACATATTTGCCAATGTTATCAACGATTAGGGTTTAATCTCCATTTACAGGGAACTCATACAACTTAACAAAAGGAAGATAAACAACCCAATTAAAAAATGGGCAATGGATCTACTAGTAAATAAATACTTTTTGAAAGAGGACATAAGGAAGGCCAAAGAGACATATGAAAACATGCTCAAAGTCACTAATCATCTGAGAGATGCAAATCAAACCGACAATGCGGTACCATCTCACACCTGTCAGAATGGCTATCATCAACAAATCAACAAAAGACAAGTGCTGGCGAGGATACGGAGAAAAAGGAACCCTCATGCACTGCGGGTGGGAATGCAGACTGGTGCAGCCACTGTGGAGAACAGTATGGAGTTTCCTCAAAAAACTAAAAATGGAACTCCCATTTTGTCTCAGTGATCCCACTTCTAGGAATATATCCCAAGAAACTAGAAACACCAATCAGAAAGGTTACATGCACTCCTATGTTCATAGCAGCACAATTTATAATGGCTAAAATGTGGAAACAGCCTAAGTGCCCATCAGCAGATGAATGGATTAAAAAATTGTGGTACATCTACACAATGGAATACTACACTGTGGTAAAAAAGAAGGAATTCTTACCATTTGCAACAGCATGAATGGAACTAGAGAACATTATGTTAAGTGAAATAAGCCAGTTAGAGAAAGATAAATATCACATGATCGCACTCATTTATGGAATATAATGAACAACATAAACTGATTAACAAAAACAGATCCAGAGACAGAGAAACATCGATCACACTGTCAAACCTTAGAGGGAAGATAGGGGATGGTAGGGGTAAGGGGGAGAGATCAACCAAAGGACTTGTATGCATGCATATAAGCCTAACTAATGGACACAGACACCAGGGGGGTGAGGGCATGAGTGGGGGTTTGGGGGGTAATAGGGGGATAAGGACACATATGTAATACCTTAATCAATAAAGAAATTAAAAAAAAAAAAAAGACTGAAAGGGAACTGGATATCAGGGCACATAAACCCAAATGCTTCCAGAGGCCACAATGTGGATATATGCATGACAAGAGAATTTAGGATATCCTGAGGAAAAGACTTCTAGTTGAAGACATTAAAATTCTAAAAGCTGTGTGGGCTTGATCAAACAAGTCTTCAAAGGACTTCAAAAAACCTCCAGTTTCAAACTCTGACCCAGTCCTGGAAGGAAACTGGGGCCCAGAGAGTGGTGAGGTTACCTGACTCCCATCCCAGTGCTCTTTCTGCTTTATCATTTTCTCCCTCTACATGCAATGTTTATTATTTCACTCCAATTGTGTTTTAATATGTTTGAAATATAGCAGGTCTACCAAGAAACATACACTGAGTGGCCAGATTATTATGATCTCTGAACGCGCAATAATCTGGCCACTCAGTGTATATCCTATATAATAAAAGGATAATATGCAAATTTTCCCCTTGACCAAGAGTTCGACCAGCAGGCAGGCCGGCCAACTGCCCATGTCCCCTCCCCCTGGCCAGGCTGGCCGGACCCCGCCCATGCTCGAATTCATGCACCAGGCCTCTAATATATATATATATATTTTTTATTGTTTTTATATATATACTGAATGGCCAGCTCATTATGCGTTCAGAGATCATAATAATCTGGCCACTCAGTGTAGAGCTCCATAATCCAACAAAACAGGGAATCAAAGGTAGTCCTCAACAATTCCATAACTCCTAGGAGAAGAGGAGAGACTGGATGAAAGAAGGTGAAGGGATCAACCAAAGAGCATATATGCATAATCCATAAGAGACTTATACTGTGGGAATGGCCAGAGGGAACGGGGGTAGGAGTGGATGGAAACGGGCAAAGTGGGAACAATGGGGTCATCTGTAAGTGTCAACAATAAAAATAAAGAAAAAAATTCACAACTCTAGCCTTTTGGTTTTGTCATAAATATTTTGTATCTCCCATAACCCATGTATGGAAATAACCAAACCCTACAAATAAAAGATTATCCTTGCCCTGTCCACATGGCCCATCTAAATGCAGCTCAACAGTCTCAATTCCTGGGAGTCCAGATTGAGCTTTAAGACAGATGGCAGCAAACCATGCAGAACATTTCTGCAATGACACAGCTCATTTGTTTTTCTCTGCATAGAAATGACCTCTATCTTTCTGTTCACGGAGTAATGAATAATGTACCAGACCAGGAATCAGAAGATCAATCCCAGACTTGGTGTTGCTACTGATTGTGCGTACGTATTGAGCAAGACACTTAACCTCTTTGATTCCAATTTCCTTATCTCTAAATTGAGTAGGTAGAAGAGATAATCTATAAAGTTCTTTCTCGTATCCCTCTTCTGTTTTTATGTGGGTATATATATCTTCAAATGAAAAAAAAAATTCAGTCTCTCAGATGATAACAAACAAAAAAAATTATGGAAGAAAACATTCCAGCATGCAATGTTTGAGAAATAATCTTCACCAGAACTAACCTAAATCTAAATAAACAGCAACCCTTCAACACTTACCCTAACCCAACAATCTGGTTTTTATCTAAATGTTATTTAAAAAATTATACTCAATATTTATAGCTTCCTAATTGCTAAGTCCATAGAACTCTTATAGTATTTATCTTTTTTAGACTTTCTGCAGAATTTGACACTGTTGTTCATCCTCCAGCCTTCCTCTATTTCCATCTTGATTACTATGACAATGCTTTCCTAAAATCTATATTTCCTTGAATAATTTAATTTTCTTTAAGACTCTTGGCTCCTTTTCCTCAACCCTCCCCTTAAACTTCTATCAGGCACTCTATGCTCTGTGCCAATGAAGACTCTTCCCTGCTCAGAATCTGGCTCCCATCTGTAGTTGCTAATGATTCTTAAATCCTAATCTCCCACTTTATCCTCTCTCCTGAGATCAGATCAGTCATCTCAACTGCTCCCTAAACACTGCACAGGCTTATAAAAACCACCTTTAATCTCAAAACAGTTATTTAGTCTGCATTATCTATGTCACTCGAGCTAAAACAGGACATAACTCTCAAGTACTTGTGTTGTTGTTTTTTTACTTCAGACATCTAATTGGTTATGAATTTATTTCAATTTGTGGTGAAATATTGTTGAAAAATACTTCTTTCTGGGTAACACCGTCATCTGGCTTGGTTCATATTTGGCATGTGGACTACTGCAATCAACTACACTGCTGAATTATTTTTTTAAAACAAAATTCTGAAAATGTCGTTCCCACTGCCTTAGAAGTTTAGGAATCTAAATTGCGTATTGGATAAATCTTAAAATCCTCAAAATATTCTATAGCATCCTTTATATTCTAGGTTGAACCCCCATTTTTGTCACCCACTGTTCCTCCAACAAACTAGTAGAGGGGCAAGGTTTATTCTCATGGAATTTATGATGCATGTTTACATTATAACTAGAGGCCCAGTGCACGAAATTCACTCCCTGGGGGGTGGGGGGAAGGAGGGGTTGTCCCTCAGCCTGGCCTGCACCCTCTCCAATCTGGGACCCCTCGGGGGATGTCCAACTGGGATGGGGCCTAAACCGTCAGTTGGACATCCCTCTCACAATCTGGGACCGCTAGCTCCTAACCAGTTGCCTACCTGCCTGCCTGATCGCCCCTAACTGCCTCTGCCTGCCAACCTGATCACCCCCTAACTGCTCTCCCCTGCCGGCCTTATCGCTCCCTAACTGCTTGCTCCCCCACACCAGCCTGATCGCGCCCCTAACAGCTTGCTCCCCTGCCAGCCTGATCGCCCCTAACCTCCTCTGCCTCAGCCCCCGCCACCGTGGCTTTGTCTGGAAGGAAGTTGGACTTCCAGAGGATGTCTGGTCGACCCAGTCTAATTAGCATATTACTCTTTTATTAGTATAGATGACCTTCAATGTCACATCCATTCTGCTTGGAATATACCAACTCCTTCCTAATCTGTGAAGCCTGCCTATGCTCCCCAAGATAACAGACAGCACAATTCTCTGGCTCCCAGTAGCACAGACCTAAGGTCTGACAAATATAAATATATTCATAGAAAGTATAGGTCAGATTATTAAACATTAAGACAGTATTATTAATGGTGGCTGTGTGCACTCCTTTGCTATAACGTTTGCAAGTATATTTCTGTCGCAAGCACAGACCATGTCTCGCTCTCATTTGTATTCCTAGTGCCTAACTGCTTAAGCATTTTCTTCATGAAATTACTAAATAGTTCTTATATATTTTTTGACAATGACAAAAGTTAAAGGAATAGTAGAGAATGGGAAAGGCTCTTCATAAGAATTCATCAAGGCCAGTTGGCGTGGCTCAGTGGTTGAGTGCCAACCTAGGAACCAGGAGGTTTGATTTTGGGTTAGGGCATATGGCTGGGTTGCAGGCTCCATCCCTAGTAGGGAGTGTGCAGGGAGGCAGCCAATCAAGGATACTCTCTAATCACTGATATTTCTATCTCTCTCTCCCTCTCCCTTCTTCTCTGAAATCAATGTAATCAATAAAAGTATATTTAAAAAAAAGAATTTATCAAAAAATATGAGTTTTTACAGATAATTCACTTTTGTTTATTTGGCTTGTTTGTTATAAGCACTTGGCTGGATCTGCCAATATCATAAATCTAGAAAACAAAGGGACACACAAAGTTAGTAATCAATTTTCTTATTTTGGCAAGTAGGAGTTCAGAATAAAATTTTATACTTATGTATTTATTTTTGCTTACTTCTAATACAAAGTTTTGTGGAGTGTGTGTGTGTGTGTGTGTGTGTGTGTGTGTATTTAAAAGATGTGAGTATCCAGGAAGTAGAAAAGCTTGTTTCACCATATGCAAGACTTTATTAAATTAGATACTTCCTTCCTAGGACAATAGAGTACTGAGATTTAGAATACTGACCTGCAGTTAACCTCTATTTTGACTATTCCCGAAAGTCCACTGAACCTCTAATTTAATTTCATATTTCCCATGTTGCAGTTAAAATGTGTTTCTAGTCAGGAATTTGGAATCTGTAATAAAGGCTAAAAGGAATTCATGTATGGAACTTGAACTTCCTTATGCATCTATATGATCCTTGAGAACACTTGCCCAGACTTCAACATTTCCTGGGCCAATATATAATAAGCAAAATATAAAATAAATATCAGCTGGATAAAAAGAAACATTTCCACTGAGGCTGTTCTCAGTACTTCATAGAGAGAGATACCCTACAATGTCATGCAAAAATGTATTCACATTTGCTTAAACCTCTAGGTCAAGGTTTCTCAACCATGGCACTATCGCGTTGGATATTTCTTTAATGTGGAGGGCTGCCCTGTGCATTGTGGAACATTTAACAACATCTCTGAATGGCACCAGATGACAGTACCTCTCCCCAGGTGTGACACTCAAACATGTCCCCAAACACTGACAAACGTGCCCCAGGGAGGGCAAAATAATCTCCAATTCAGAACCACTGCTTAGGTGGTGAGTAATTTAGCTTATTCTACTGAATATAGTCATCACATGGGACCTCCTCTGGCACACAGTAGTCAATAAATATTTCCTTAAAAAATGGTGTTAATTATTCAAGACTGACTGTTGTATTCTTTCTCAAAAACCTTCCATAACATGCCTTAGCCCCAAAGTATATCCAGTCCATAAGTACTGATGGAAAATGATAAATTCATCTCACTCCTGGGAAAACTTACAAAATCAACAGCATTTGACTTTCATATGTCATGGATAGTACTTTTTTTTTTTTTTTTTTATGTGGAGGAGACATAATTCACAATCAGTTCTCTTCAGAGATAATAGACTCCTAGTGCCGGTGAGAAATAACACTGTCCTCTGAGTGTTAAACTGTCAAATTATCATCTAGCTCAGCGAACATGTAATAATAGCTGACTATTTAGTCAGGGGCACTGACCTCTTTTCCCTTAGATTGTCAAATAAGAAAATGACAACAGCCAACACAACAATTGTCCGGTGTGAATGAATCAAAATTATACCTATTTTTTTGTCAGATAGAAAAAAAAATATTTTTATGTGATGCAGAATTTTAGTAACTAATTTATGTGTGCCTTGAGATTAAAGAGGTTGAAAATCACTCACCTAGCAGATACGATAGAAATCATAAAACCATCTCAAAGGGTTCAAATGTCTCCCAGATTGGCAGACTTTGGCCATAACTTCACTGAAAATATTAGCATATGGAGATGGAAGACTCCAGTTATAAGAGAGCTGCTCAAGCTGGGTAACATAGACAAAAGAGAACGTCATGAAGGCAAACATGGGGGCCTATGAAATCTAAAAATTGCTTCTATGTAATACATTACCTATTTCTAAGTCAGATTTTCTTATTATTTTTTCGTAAGCAAACTACATGAGGCCAGATTATCAGAAATTTGCTATAGGAGCATAAAGTCAGAACATAAGTTGGTTATATGACAGAATATTTAATATCTGCAAACACCTGTTTTTTTAGTAGAGCCCTGCTTTGTCCACAGGTAAATTTACCATAAAAGGCCACTACGTGAAGCCTCTGAAGGACCCCAGGGTAGCCCTACAGAGAGTACCACCCTTGGGCCTTTCACTGCACACAATTTCCTCCTTGGAATTTCTAAGATTGATCTTCCTTATCAATGTTTTTGCTTGTTATCTTGGTCTCATTTCCAGGTGAATGTTACTATATGTAATAATTAAATAGAGAGGAGATAGGATCACTCCCTAAAATTATCCCTTAGAAAAGAAAGAGTTGATTTATATTGGTGTCTTTACAGTGTCTCATATCCTGGGGCAATTTCTAATCACTTTATTTTTCAAAATAAAGTGCTTTTGGAATGTACATTAGCCTGAAATGACCTCAAACAATGATTGCTTGGGATACAGAAGTAACCTGATAGATTCAGTTAAAAAAGACAGCAACAAATTTAATGCAAATTCACTGGAGTATATACCCTCACCTTTTAAATAAAATGACATGACCTCTTGCAGCACCTATGAACATATACATCAGGATTAATGTTTTATTTTTTATCGTTTTATTTTTATTTTTTAATATTTTTGTATTGATTTCAGAGAAGAAGGGAGAGAGAGAGAGAGATAGAAACATCAATGATAAGAGAAAAGCATTGATGGGCTGCCTCCTGCATGCCTCACACTGGGAATCCAGCCCACAACCCTGGCAAATGCCCTGACTAGGAATTAAACTGTGACCTCCTGGTTCCTAGGTCAACACTCAACCACTGAGCCATGCTGCCTGGGCCATTAGGATTAATGTTTTAAATCCTCATGCTATGCAAATAAATATTTGTGGCTTGGAATAAAATCATATGTAGATTCAAAGAGCTGTATTTCAAATAATTTGGTAGGAAGTGATATTGTAAAACTGTATTATGTAACTAGAAAAAAAATAACCCTGGTGATGATGTTGACACAGCCTTCTCTGCACAAAATGCATATGAAAAGAATGAAGAAAATCATTTCATAAAACATGAATGCAAAAAAATTAATAAAATCTTATTGTAGTCAGGCCAGCATGGCTAAGTGGTTGAGCATTGACCCAAGAACCAGGAGGTCACTGTTCGATTCCTGGTTGGGGCATATGCCCGAGTTCTGGGCTGGGTCCCCAGTGTGGGGCGTGCAGGAGGCAGCTGATCAATAGTTTCCTCTCATCAGTGGTGTTTCTCTCTCTCTCCCTTTCTCTCTGAAATCAATAAAAATATATTTTTTAAAATTAATAAAATCTTATTGTATAGTTCCATTAACACATTAAATACGACAAGTTAAAGAGATGATTAACCAATATTTCTAAATTTTTTTCAAGTTGTTCTATTCTCCCCTCTACCATTTAAAGATCTTCACATTCATTGATAAAGGAGAATTCATGTAATATTAAGGGCTGCTATATTTTGGGGCACATAGATCAATGGCCTTCCCTTCCTCTGCTCTTTTAGAGGAGACCCAAGAGCACTTTATTTTAAATACATGCATAACCATATTTTATATTAAGTATATACATATATTTTAAATATGTCAAATGGTATAGAGATAGAGATATATAGATATCTATATATAATATTTACATTTACATATAAACATACCTACATCTATAGATATCATACTAAAGAGGTTATAATTTAAGTGGATGCTTCACCCATTTGAAAGAGTGGGAGACGCACAGAAAGCGTGAACAACATATTAAAATGACTACTTAAGACGTGAAAATGACTACAAAAAGGAAAAAAATCATTATCATCTTGCTGATCTGTGCATTGTCTACACTGGTTGACAGGACAATTCTAAGAATTGGGTGAAACAAAATATTCAATGAGACTTTTATTGCTCTCCATACTCTATGAGGTAACAGAAATAACATCTGGACATATGCTAGATCAGTCTCCATTTTCTGCCTAAAGGTTTAAATATATCAATTTTTAAAATCAACTCCTGTGTAGGTTTAAATATATCAATTTTTAAAATCAACTCCTTGAATTTGTACTCTTCCATAGCCACAGGATTCTGATCAAGCATGCTCATGTGCACAAGAAAGTTTAATTAAAGTTCAATAAAAACAAGTGAAGTGATGCTCTGGCCAGTGGTTTCAGTGGTGAGAGCACTGGTCTGTGCACCAAAGGGTCGAGGGTCTGATTCCCCGTCAAGGTCAAGGGCATGTATCTAGGTCTCAGGTTCACTCCTTGGCCCCTGGTTGTGGGAGGCAACCAATCAGTGTGTCTCTTTCACATCGATGCTTCTCTCTCTCCCTTCCTCTCTCTCTCTCCCTCCCTCCCTCCCTCCCTCCCTCCCTTCCTCTCTCTTTCAATAGAAAAAATATCCTTGGGTGAGGATTAACTACAACAATAAAAAACATATAAAGAAAAACAAGTGAAGTGATGACAACTACACAAATGAGTTGGAAAAACACAAAAGCCTTTCAACTTCTTCACTACCAATGATAATGCATCCAAAGCCAGACTCTCCCTTCTATTCTCTGTCCCTTATGGATACACTACACCAACCTTAGCACACACAAACTCACATGTAGAATTGATGTGTAAATCTTTAGACATTTCTAATTTCCTTCTTTCACTTTTATCTTGTAACCATTTAGTCTTTGAAAAGATGCCAATCCAACAATGAAAATGCTGAAAGACTATCAGAAAAATAAAAATGGAAACCTAAGAAAGCGCATATATCTGTAAGAATTTTAGTCTATCTCCTGGAATAGGTTTCTAGTTTTTTACATCTAAATCTTAGAGTACATAGCCAAAATACAGCTATGGCGCATATATCTTTCCATTGTATAACTATTAACAAAACAAAGGTATCAGAGCTATCTTATATATTTTATTAAATTAATTTTTCTCTCCCTCTCACTCTCATTATATGCTGTTTGTCTTTAGGTAGAATTATTTATAAATCTATTTCTTCTATTTATATGGCTCAATATAGTATCCACTCACTATATTTTAATTAATGTGAAATATTTACATTAAAATTCAGTTATTCAGTCTCACTAGTCACATGTCAAATGCTCAACAGCCACATGGGCATAGCGGCTACTGCAGTGACTATCACAGACTGATAAGACTTTCCATCACCAGAGAAAGTTCTACTGGAGCACTGAATAATGTCAAGGGCAGGGACTCCAAACCTAACTCAGACAGAAATGGGAAAAGAGTTCACATTTCCTTTATTGGCATGATAAACATGTATTTCCAATAATCATTTCATTTTTTCACCAATTATTTTATATAACTTACAGAGTACCAAATCTCTACAAAATAACCTATTTAATGTTCATACATAATTAATTTATAATATAGCACACATTCCTGTTCAGGGGTTGGCAAACTTTAAAGAAGCAGATGGTAAATATCTTAGACTTTGAGAACCATCCGTCCCTGTCGCCACTACTCAACTCTGCCGTTACAGTGGGCAGCAGTCTTAAACAATGTGTAATCAAATGGACATGGTTGTGTTCCCATAAGACATTATTTACAAAACAGTCAGTGAGCTAGGTTTTGCCCACAGACCAACCTCTGCTCTAGCTGATTGATAAGCACTTATATAATAGGTAAAGAACTCTATACAGATGCAATCTGCCCTGTGATAAATGTGCTCATATGTTTAATGTCTTATGGAAACCCATGGTTGAGACATACTGACGGAGTGAACTGTGGGAGATTTCCCAGAGGAGAGGAGATACCAAATGGGTCTTGAAAGATGAATATGACCTCAACAAGTAAACCTGACGAATATGAATTTTATCAAAAGGCAACAACTTGAGAAAAGACAAAAGGCTTAACAGCATAGGACTTGTTCAATGAGTCCATGGTAGTTCACTGGAACTGGAGCTGACACAGGCACCAGAATGTATATTGGTAGGAGACAAACATGCTTTCTAAAAATATACTAGGATGTTTTCCTAACATGAACAGAAAGCAGGATTCCACTAAGTGGCCCCTGGCTCAGCTGAATCATACCGTGTTTGTTAAAATGTAGAGTCCTGGGCCCCAATCACTACAATTTCCAATTTAGTAGATTTGGGGTAGTGCTTAGAAATCTCCATTTTGAACAAACATTGCTGTGATTTTGAGGCCCATTTATACTTGGCATACATGGTTGGCTAAAACATTTCTAAATACAACTCCTCAGAGCCCGTTTATAGCCTTTATCTTCACTTCAAGTAAAAGTTTACAAAAGTTGACTCTTCACTGTTTAAAGTGGTTTCAAGAACTTTCTCCTCATTCTAACTCATTTCAATTATGAACCTGTGTTCACCATACTGATGACTTTTTATACTTTAGTTAGTCCCTTTTCCAGACCTCAGTTCTTTGGAATAAAATACATAATTCTTTATAATTATTCTCACTCACTTCCCTTGTCTCACATTTTCTTAATCAGATCATCTGTCCAGTGGAATTTTTATTTCTTTCTTGAGACATATCACTCAAATTTATTTAAGATAGCAGATAGACAGATAATGTTATTAATTCATAAAATAAGAAATTCAGGCTAATTTTATGTCCCCATTACATATGGCTACATACCTGAAGAAGTCACTACTCAATAGCAATCCATCAAATTCTAAAAACAAAAATGAAAAAGCATGCTCACAGCCCTTTCCCTGCTTAGGAGCTCTCTCAGACCCAAGTGACTTATAAGTAGAATCACTTTTCCCTAAAAGCATTACCTTGTTCTTATCCACACTAAAACTCATTTTTTATTTTATCCATTCAGGAAGACTTGCTATGAAACAACTTTTATTTTCATCATTTTGAGTATTTATAGAACAGAATTTGTTATGATATAGCATTCTAAAATATATCATTTTTAAAAAGTTTTCATTGTTGAAAGGATTACATGTCTCCTTTTTCCCCCATTGACCTCTCCCAGCAGGCTCTTGCCTCCCAGCACAGGCCCTCACCCCCCTATTGTCTGTGTCCATTGGTTATGTTCATATGCATGGATACAAGTCCTTTGGTTGATCTCTCACCCACCCACTTCCCCTGCCTTCCCTCAGAGGTTTGTTGGTCTATTTGATGCTTCTATTTCTCTGGACCTATTTTTGTTCATTAGTTTATGTTGTTCATTATATTCCACAAATGAGTGAGATCATATGATACTTAACTTTCTCCAACTGGCTTATTTTGCTTAGCATAATGCTTTCCAAGTATATCTACACTGTTACGAATCATAGGAGTTCTTTCTCTTTTACATTAGCATAATATTCCATTGTGTAGATGTACCATAGTCTTTTAATCCACTCATCGGCTCATGGGCACTTAGGCTGTTTCCAAATATTAACTATTGTAAATTGTGCTGCTATGAACACAGGGATACATATATTCTTTCGGATTTCTTGGGATATATTCCTAGGAGTGGGATTACTGGGTCAAATGGGAGATCAATTTTTAGTTGGCACAAGAACAGACATATAGACCAATAGAACAGAACAGAGAACCCAGAAATCTACCCAAGCCATTAATGCTCAATTAATATTTGACAAAGAAGGCAAGAGCATACTATGGAGTCAAGACAGTCTCTTCAATAAATGGTGTTGAGAAAACTGGACAGATACATGCAAAAAAATGAAACTAGACCACCAACTTACACCATACACAAAAATAAACTCAACATGGATAAAGGACTTAAATGTAAGACAGGAAATCCTTAAAATCTTAGAAGAATCCATAGGCAGCAAAATATCTGACATATCTCGTAACAATGTGTTTAACCGATATATCTCCTACGACAATGGAAACTAAGGAAAAAATAAAAAATAAAAAGCTTCTGCACAGCAAAAGAAACCATCAACAAAACAATAAAGGCCACTGCATGGGAGAACATGTTTGCCAATGTTACATCCCATAAGGTTTAATCTCCAAAATTTATAGGGAACTCATACAACTTAACAAAAGGAAGATAAACAACCCAATAAAAAAATGGGCAAAGGACCTAAATAGACACTTTTAAAAAATGGACATATAGAAGGCCAAAAGGCATATGAAAAAATGCTCAGAGTCACTAATCATCCGAGAGATGCCAATCATAATGAAAATGAGGTACCATCTCACACCTGTCAGAATGGCCATCATCAACAGATCAAAAAACTACAAGTGCTGGGGAGGAGGTTGAGAAAAAGAAACACTAGTGCACTGCTGGTGGGAATGCAGACTGGTGCAGCCACTGTGGAAAACAGTATGGAGTTTCCTCAAAAATTATATCATTTTTTAATGCCAATATTTTCATTAAGTGTAATTTGAATTGGATATATTAGCATCTATAACTGGTGCTCTAAATTTGAAATTATTATAAAGTGCTGTGAATTTCATATAACTTTATTGCTATAAGAAAAATTTTGAGAGCTGTGCATACTTAACGTTTAAAATTGTTGATATGGCAGAAATAAAAATTTCCCCTAAAGATTGTCCTTTATTGAAAGGCCGTTTAAGGCAAATTGAAGCAATTTATCTATAAATATGTTATAAAATATAGTGGCACTTTTTGAAAAAGAGAGCCCTTTCAAAGATAACATTCTTGGATAGAATTTGAAAACTGCTGAATACCCCATGTAGAAAAATAGCACCTAAGTGAGAAGTGAAGTAAGCCAGCTCTATCACAATATTTTTTCATGGAAATAAAAAACATGAGAAAATTAATCCTACAATAAAGAAACATATTTGAACTTTAAGTTTACAGGCTCAGAAAAAGTAAATAATTTCCAAAAGTCAGAGCTTATCTCTAGGGAACAGGAGGGTAATTTATTTTGCTTAGATGCACACTCTTCACAAACCTCCCAAAGACTTCAGCAGACTTCCTACTAACAAAAAGTTAAAGCAGTGATGAGCTTGAAAAAGTTTAACAATTGGTTCTCCTGGGACAGCAGAAGGTGAAGGTAGTCAAGGGAGGCAGGAGGAAACTCCAATTTGTAGTGTTTTCCAATTTCTATGGGATAAACGCGCTAAGCATGGGTGATTTTGAGCTACCAATGTGATGTCACTGATTGTGAGCTGGTATGAGTTGGCTCCATAAAACCTCTAGAAAATCAAAACTAAGCTGTGATACAAAATTTCGCATGTACAAGTAAGTATAGAAAATAGGCCATATTACAGGGCCCATAAAACATGGGCCCACAATTTTAGCAGCCCTCTGCCATAAAATAAATATCCTCAAGATCTTTTACATTTTGTCCTTAATAAAAACCAGTTATTTAATGCAAAACTGTAATGATAATAAATATAAGTACCATTTTGTGCATTATGCTAATATATTTTGTATGCATTTACTCATTTGATTCTCTTTACAACTTCAAATATGACATGGGTCATATTAACATTATTTTGTAGATAAGAATACTCAATTTTTGAGAACTTAATTTCCAAGGATTACTTAGCTGGAAGTGTCAAGAAAAAAAAATCAGATTTAATTCCAAAGACTAAATATTTTTAAATATTTATGTTTTAATAAAAGACATTTTAAGACCAAAAAACTCCAATGTTTTAATATTTTCCCATTTTTTGTAATAACCTTATTGTTATTCCTAAGGCATGCATATGTCAAACTATAATATATATTCCAACAAGTATCACGTTTTTATAAACTCTTCAATGTTTTCCCCTTTATCCTCATTATATGGATGTCTTGAATTGAAGTAACTTCAAAACAATTTTCAACATGCCAATTGTACTGTGGTACATAGGACATTCAATCAAGTTGTCCTTTCCTACTGGATCAGTATTTTTCATTATTATTTTTCCAGATTGTCTATTAGGTAAAATAAATATATGAACCTAGGTATGGTTAAAGTACACCTGTGCACCAGCCATCCCTCTGTCACCACATGGTGACAAAACGTTTGTAAACACTGACAGTAGTGCCTTATGACTTGAACAGAATGAAAAATATCATTTGCACAAAAACCTTTTGACAAAAATCTCAGCATAATTAACAATCTACTTACTGTTTTGGGTATGTTTTCTCTTATACTAGTATATTGTCTTTTGGAATTAAAACTATTGTCTAGATTATCAGCAGACCACACTAATAAATGCTCAATAAATTTTGAAAATAATATGTGATTAAAATTTTATTTTCTAAAAATCAAGACTTTATAAAAATTAGTTTATACAAATTAGTAGTTTCAATACCACCAATGCATTCAAATATTTTATAGAAATTCCCAAGCAACTACTCACATTTTATAGATAAGAATATAATTACAAATTGTTTAGATTGTATGTAACCAAAAAGTCTTAAAGCATCAGTTAGCAACTATTTACTGCTCTTGCAATTAATAGAAATTACTTCATAAATATCCTTCTATATAAAATGTTATTTATATTTTAAATGTACAACATATATAACATGTCAATAATTAATAATGTAAATATAGCTTTAATCATAATATAAATTTGATAACAAATGTATTTTAATACTTAATTAATGATTACTAACATTGATAACTATATATATAAATAAAAGACAAATAAACTATCCTAAGGTAAGAGAATTTAATTTTAACTTTCTAGACATAAAAATACAATTTTAACTTGGATTTAAGAATAGAGACATATACGAATAACTGAAAGGAAAGGAGTTGCCCTGTGTTACCCTTGGAGTATCCAAACAAAGAAAAGATGCTAGATGGGAGGTTATAACGCTGGGATAGAAAGGAGGCAATCTGTTAACAAGAAGGTTGGGATGGAAGAATCACAATGGGAAATGAAAGTCAAAATAAAGTTGGCAAAGCAAATAAAAAAGTTCAAGTAGAGTTTTAAAATTTTCATTTGATTCAGAAAGCAATAGACAAAAAGAGAGAGAGGGAGACAGAGGAACAGAAAAGCAGAGAAAGAAACAGACACATAGAGAGACAGACACAGAGAGAGACAGAGAGTGATACACATACACACACACACACACACACAGAAAGAGAGAGAGAGAGAGAGAGAGAGAGAGAGAGAGGCAGAAGCAGAGCAGTTGAGAGGATTTAGAAATAGGAGAGGCAGTTAGGGTATGCATGACAGACAGAGCCAGCTCCAAAAAGCTAGAATGTTTATCTTACAAGAGGAGGGGGGAGCACTGGGTGAGCTTTGAAACTTTGAAACTGATGCCAAACAGGGAAGGGGGAGATTGAGGTCGGCCAATTAGAAAAAACACAAGGGACATTAAATGAGGAAGGGTCCAATTAGAAGTGGCATGAACAGACAAAGAAGCTGCAAGCATTTATAAACCCTTAGACAAAGAGACTCACTGGGTTCCCCATTTGGGGACCCCTCCCCACGAGGGAGTTTATATATGCTTGAAATAAAATTCCACACTTTTACTTAAAATCCTTTTGTCTGTGAATTTTATTCTTCAAACATCTTAAAACAAGAACCCGGAATCAGGACTCCAGCTTGCCATTAGGGGTATCACAGTGTCAAGACCTACTGGACAAAATGTCCTCAGTAGTCAATTTGGGAATGACTTTATATATATTATTATGTAAAGTACACCTAAAGCCCAGCTGGCGTGGCTCAGTGGTTGAGCGCTGACCTAGGAACCTGGAGGTCACATTTCCATTCCCCTTCAGGGCACAGGCCAGGCTTGCGGGCTTGATCCCCATAAGGGGTGTGCAGGATGCAGCTGATCAGTGATTCTCTCTCATCATTGATGTTTCTATCTCTCTCTCCCTCTCCCTTCCTCTCTGAAATCAATAAAAATATATATTTTAAAAAATAAAATACACCTAAAAATTAAAAAATAAACATAAATTTCAGGATACCAATGAGAAAGGAAATTGGTATCTTCCAGACATGAGGTAGGCAGAGTGTCTGCAGTGGGAACAGGCAGACAAATGGTGGGGACTCTGATTATTTGGTTCAAAACAATCATCTCTGAATGATTTGCTCACAAAAATTAAACACGTGGATAAGTGCCTGATCCACTTACCTCTGAGCCTTTTGTTTCCATCAAGGTGTCATTTTGTTATTATTGTTCACACCATATGTTACCCCTAATTAGACCATAAACCTGAGATAGATCTGAAAGAAAAGGCTGAGAAGTAGGAAATATCTGCTGAATCAAGGTATAACCTTCAGCTATTTTGGTACAAGGTAGATTTAATAATTCAAAAACAAACAAAAAGGATTTTTCTGCCTGAGTTTGAATGTCAGAGGTATTTAAGCATAAGTACTAAACTGGCCAAAATCTGTGAAGTTCCAAAATGAATTTATTTAAAAAAAATGTATTTCATCTCTTAACAAAACCATTAGTATTCAATAAAATTTAATTTAAAAACATCAAAACTTTGAATTCTGAAAATTAAAGCTGACAAGCTACTTTCAAGGAAGGAGTGCCCTCAACTGTTACAAATGGAGGGCTCCAAATAACAGTGACCAACGTTGAGAATGTTTATTGTACGAGTGAATGGGGAAAAGCACAATCCACTCAATGGTCTAAACACCCAGAGTCATATTTTAATGAACTTCTCTCTCACACTTTTCTCCCTGTTATTCCTATTGCTCTCCAGTGTCTCCTTTTTTCTTAATCCTTCCTCTTCTATTTTTATCTACGTCTATATCTCTGTCATCATTTTCACAGACTCTTTTTCATACCCTCTCACTTTACACCTATATTCTTTCTCCTCCTCATGATTTTTGAAAAGTGCAGGGTACTATTATAAAAATGTGGATTGCTAGTGATTTTGACAAGGTAGGAATAAAATATGCCAGAGGCAAAAATTCACATTTGCATTCTAGTATTAGAAGCAAAGCTATCAAAATGAAAAATAATGAGTTTAAAATGAATTTGAAATAGTATCTATTGAAATGTCTGTGTAGATCAAGACCGAAATTGCTAATATAGCTATGACCTTTGCCTTCTCATTCAGTCAAAATGAGAAGGCAAAACTTGCTGCCTCTTTATTTATTAAAGGATTTTTATCTCTGCTGAAGTCAGATAAGTTGCAAAATAATGATGCTCCACACATAAATTAAGCCTCTGCTCAACTTCAGTTTCATAAAAATTTTAGTGTACTTTAGAAGTCAATAATAATAGTTTATTAATAATAGTTTGGGCCTCAGTCATTATTTTTTGAAGCTTTAATTCTTACTTTTTAAGAATATTTACCCAGGAGTTGTCTTTTGTTTCCATAGCATAGTATTTCAAGTCAAGAACAGACAGAATCTTTAAGATATCGTCACATTTAAAACTATGCCTTCTCAACAAATTATATTCTCCTAAACCCACTCCTTCTAAATCCACCCCATAATATGTAAGGTATTTTCACAGTGCTTAGTTTACACAAAAAAATTTCATGCTGATTAGGTTTAACCTACTAAGGGGCGAGAATCATGTTTCTTTGGGTCCTATGATGAGTAACTGTGCAGATATGTTGGTAGTGATTGAAGCCATGAGTGGAAATTATTCTACTAGAGTGGCTATAAAGAATGAAAAGAAAAGTGGATGAGATAGTAGTCTCTAGACCTCTAACAGCTAACCCAGCAGCCAAGTCAACATCACATTTCCTGAGGCTAAAATCTCATCATCCTCCTTGCTGGGCTGGCTGAGTCCCCAAACACAAACCAGAGCCTGGCAGGAGACACCCAGACAGAAAGTGAAGGGTCGGTATCAGAAAATATCAGAAAGCAGACTTAGTTCCCATTTCACTTTAAATTAAACCTTCAGAGGATTGGTATTGTCTGTAATTCTCCTTATTTGCTAATTTTGTAAATTCTGTTTGCTTTCCAATGAACAAACCATAAAACTCAAACAAAAGAGAAATTATTTTGCATGCTGTTTTTGAGAACTGCCTTGTAAACAAGGGGTTAGAAATTACAAACATTTTACCAGTATTCCAAAGGGGAAAGTGAGTCCAAGACTAATAAAATGTCATACTAGGAGAGAGAGAGAGAGAGAGAGAGAGAGAGAGAGAGAGAGAGAGAGAGAGAGAGAATGAGAATATGAGAGAAAGAAAAAGGGAGAGAAATATAAGCAGGTCACACCTTTGGCAGGAGGAAAGAAGGAAAGAAATAAGGTCTTGAGTAGTGGATCTGGGATCTGGAAAGATAAAGATAGCACCAACTGCCCTCATTCCTTGAAGATGAAGAGACCTGGTCTGGGTTAAAAAACAACAACAATAAATAATGTACAGACACATATGGAGACTTACTGGGGTTAAATCCATAGCAGATTGAGGGGTGAAATGAGGTCAATGGGAACCAGAATAGTTAAATTCCCCCACCAGTCTTTTATTTATTTTAAGGAAGGGGGAAGGAAATGGGTCACTGAAAGGAAACTGTTGTGGGAGGCAAGCCCTTAGGAAGAGGAAGAGCTAACCATGTACACCTCTAGGAGTTCAATATCCATGCAGACCAGACGGCCGAACCTACGGTGAGGAAATGATGGGAACCTGTGGGCTAATAGTCATCCCCAAGTTTAAAGCTCTGAAACCAGGGTAGGGGAGAGACATGATTACCCCTTAGCTATAAGTGGTTTCTGAAAAGGTACCGCCTTGAGGAAGGTCAGTAGAGAGTCACCCTGCAGGGGCAGGGAGGTGCACTGTATTGGTTTCAGTCCGTTGCCTCAAGTCACAAGTGGCAGGAAGAGAGAAGGTTCTGCCTTAAACTGGAAATATTATAAAAATACTGTAGATGTAGGAAATGGGAGTTGGTTCTTTAAACACTCAGCAAAAGCAAGCATATCAGCAAGCAGGAAAAAGGGGCCAGATAAACTTAAATACAGGTGGCACCAGTCATTGAAAATTATACTCAATACAAAGGTTAGTAATATGGGCAGGAGTGGAAGACTGAGAAACCCCAGAATGAAAGCTGCTGCCGAACAGATGAAGCATGGTGAGCCCGTGGGCAAGAAAATGGACCTCATAGCACCAGCTTTGGAGCGGGCATACTGGTATTTAGTAACATTCAAAGAGAATCAGGGGGAGAAAAGGGTTTCCAGGGAATGAGGTTTCTCTGATTCTTCTGATAAGAGTGTAGGTCGAAGGTTATATTCAGAACACTTTAAAAAAAACCACTACCTACATCTTTGATGATATTCTCCTCCCAGCTCCCACCTGATGAGGAAGGAGTTGAGAGCATGAGCTTTGGAGCTAGACCACCTAGGTGCACACTTTCTGTCTACTAGTAGCTGGAGGACACAGGAAGTTCCTCCACCACCAGTGTTTCTGTTTTTTGGTGTGTGTGAGTTTTGTTGTTGTTGTTGTTTTTGTGCTTATAAAATATAGATAATAAGAACATCCAATTTAGATGTTTATTGTAAGGATTGAGTACAATAATCTTTCAAAGCATCAAGACAGTATTCTGCACCCAGCAGGTGTTCAATAAATGTCAATATGTGTCAGCTATTGTTATTATTATTAGTAGTAGTATTTAAAAGAAGAATTTAACATAAAAAAAAAAGTGAAAAGCAATAAAGACCAAGATGGGCAAGGACTGAAATGAGGGGCAGGAAGAACATAGTGGTTTTCAGCTTCTCAGAAACTAAAAAGCAGAATAATCTTCATCAAAAGAGAAGTTCATTGACCTGAAGTAGTTTGCCAAGAGAAACAGTATATTTAGGTCATTTCTATAAACAGAAACTTTCTTTTGCGTATGTAATCTGACACAAATAATGTATCCCAGTTTAATACTTTAATACAGGAGCTGTGTCCTTGATGGAAAAGATATCTTCCCCACCCCAACCCCAAAAGAAAGATCAAACTATTTGAAGAAAATAGTTGCTTTCTTCTCTTAGCATAGCCATCCACACATCCTACCATGTCCACAGGCTCTGCACCTCCAGCTGAAATGTTGAGGCACATTTTAAACACTGAAATTTTCTGAAGCTTGAGAGAGCTAATAAAAAGCCTCCTGATTCTACCAATAGATTCATTAGTGGAAAAACATGCACTAAGTATTCAAGTAATTTTATTGTTATGTAAAATTATTTTCTTAAATCTGATGCATATTTGTATGGGATGAAAGCATCATGTCATATAATTATTGTAATTTTCGCAAAGTTAAATTAATTTAAAAGAGTGTGATAGAGCTTAGTACACATTTTGCCTCTTGTAAAAAGCATTAGAATCCGATTAGTATGCAGTACTCCATCTCAACTGGAAAAGAAAGAAATCAGTGTGACCAATGGAAATGTGATTCACTATTAACTAGCTGAAACAGCAGCAGGTTTAAAGTACATTCTGCATCTCATTTTGGATTTAATTATTGCAATAACATCTCATTTGCTTCAAGGTATTACAATTATCTCCTGTTTTAAATTAAAAGGTATTTTAGAATGAATGCAGTTAATGAAGCAAAAGGTTCAAAATGTCCAGAGCATTGAGCTTTAAAGTAGAACAACCTACATTTTAAACAAATCCTTACTAAAGGAGTGCATGCGAAATGCATTTCCGTTCATCAAAGCCCCAGTGTATGTGCCAACAAGTGAAGTATAATGATTTTTTTCTGATTTCAATGTTATTAAGTAGGAAAATGACATTATGTACAGACTGATAATAGGCACTTCCATGAATCAAGCTCTTTAAAAAAAAATCTCACTTTCAGAAGTTCATAAGATAACATTTGCAACTATGAAATAGTCACTTAATTTTCTGTAATATTAAGCTATTTAAAAAAGATGAAATGAAATGAAGCCTCAAATCTGACATGTATCAAGAGTGAGCCATTATCGTGTTCTTAATTACCTGTTCTTGAAATCAAAATATTTTTTTAAATGTTCAGGGCAGATATCAGTGGTTAGGGTCTTTTAAGTGCTAGATCTCTTTAATTAGAAGTATCTTTAGGTTTTTTTTTAAAATCTCATGAGGTAAGATAACCCCAAATTCTGCTAATTTTACAGAAGGTATGTATCTACTAACTGACCCCGTTAGAAGTCTCAGTGGAGGATGCCATTTTCTCTGGTAGGGAGGGATTACATGAAGGCAGGGTACAGCACACCCAAAAAAACTTGAGGTCATGACTGACTTCACCACTGGGCCCAAGGCCCAGGGGCCTACAAAATGTCTTAATTTCTTGTAAAACCAGAAGGAGAAAATAGAATATAATCATAGAATATAATCTAGCCTAAATTACACTTCTCTCCCTCTTTTTTTTTTTTTTTTTTTTTTAATGAAGGAAGGAGATCTAGAAGTCAAGAGTGCTTTAGGCCAAGAAAGTAATAAAATCAACCCTGGTTCAAGAACAAAAAGTTTGTTATGTAAAAAATCTCATAGATCTCAAGTATACAAGGTACCCTTTGGCCTCCGACTGACTAGAAAATTTCCAGGCATTCTTTGTCTCTTTGGTCTTTGCTCAACCTCCAAGGCTGCCTGGATTCTTACCCATTCTTCTCTTTGTGACTTCACTTTCTTGTATTTCTGCACAGCCTTCCTCTTGCACAGGATCTATGCCTCTGATGCTTTCTAACTTACCAGTTAGACCTCCAAAGCGATCTGACTGTCCCACCTTGTGTCAGCTCCATACCCTTGGCCATCTTTCTTGAGGCTCTCAGCAAGCCCTGTCTCTAATCACAGGGGGAGTGAGAGTGGGAATGTGGGGTCAGAAAAATAAAATCTTACAGTCCTTACACTGCTGGGGTTGTTTGTAAAAATAATTCACCCAATTTTATTCTTCCATTGTGTAGTTAATCCTATCTAATAAAAGAGTAACATGCAAATTGACCATCACGCCAACACACAAGATGGCTGCCCCCATGTGGTAAAAGATGTCTGCCCCCATGTGGACACAAGATGGCCACCACAAGATGGCCAGTAGGGGAGGACAGTTGGGAGGAACCAGGCCAGCAGGGGAGGGCAATTGGGGGCAATCAGGCCAGCAGGCGAGGGCAGTTAGGGGTGACCAGGCCGGCAGAGGAGGGAAGTTGGTGGCGACCCAGGCCTGCAGGGGAGAGCAGTTGGGGGGGACCACACCTGCAGGGGAGGGCAGTTAGGGGCAAACAGGCTGGAAGGGGAGCAGTTAGGCATCAATCAGGCTGGCAGGGGAATGGTTAGGGGGTGATCAGGCTGGCAGGCAGAAGCAGTTAGGGGCAATCAGGAAGGCAGGCAGGCGAGCAGTTGGGAGCCAGCAGTCCTGGATTGTGAGAGGGATGTCCGACTGCCAATTTAGGCCCGATCCTACTGGGATAGGGCCTAAACGGGCAGTCGGACATCCCTCGAGGGGTCCCAGATTGGAGAGGGTGCAGGCTGGGCTGAGGGACAATTCCCACCCCCCTCCGTGCACAAATTTTGTGCACCGGGCCTCTAGTGTAATTATAATGACTTGATGAATTGACTTTGAATAAGAACAAATATTATTTCTCAACAATTTACAAATGCAATTATTCACTCCATCTCATACACAAAATTATACTGTCATCTTTAACCAATTTGATGGGATTATATTGATTGAACAGGTAAACTGGAAATGATACATGGCAAAAGTAAATTCGTTCTTTTCATGAAGCATAATTTTTATAATAATAAATCGTATATATTTTAAATACTATTTTATTCCAAACACACACAAACATACATAAACACACATATAGATAATACACAAGTGATTTTACAGTCATGTTCCACAAAACCACTTTTTTGGTCCCATAAGATTATAATGGAACTGAAAAATTCGCACGGCCTAGTATTGCAGCCATAGAAACATCGTAGTACAAAGCATTACTTACGTTTCTGTGTTGATGCTGGTGTAAACCAACCTGCTGTGCTGCCAGTGGCACTAAAGTGTAGCACATATAACTGTGTACAGTCCCAATACTCAAAAATGATAATAAAAAACTATGTTACTGGCTGATGTATTTACTATACTATACTTTTCATTATTTTCTTATAAAAAAAGTTTGCTGTAAAACAGTACGATATGCTAAGCCAGCAGCAGCCTCACACACCTTGTGTTTACTGAATCTCTTGATTGCATAATTTTTTCTGGTGCCTGATTTAATCTCATGTTGCTTTATAAATAATTGTAGTCTAAGTGTATAGTGTTTGTAACATCTACAGGAGTGTACAGTAATGTGTAGGCCTTCACATTCCCTCTTCACTCACTGACTCACCCAGAGACACTTCAGTCTTGCAAGCTCCATTCATGGTAAGTGCCCTATAGAGATGTATCACTTTTTACCTTTTATATCGTACTAGAGGCCCGGTGCACAAAATTTGTGCACAGGGGGCGGTGTGTCCCTCAGCCCAGCCTGCACCCTCTTCAAACTCAGACATCCCTCTTACAATCCAGGACTGCTGGCTCCTAACTGCTTGCCTGCCTGCCTCCCTGATTGCCCCTAACTGCTTCTGCCTGCCAGCCTGATCACCCCCTAACCACTCCCCTGCCAGCCTGGTCGACACCTAACTGCTCCCCTGCTGGCCCGATTGTCCCTAACTTCCCTCTCCTGCTGGCCTGGTCATCCCTGTCCTCCCCTTCAGGCTTGGCCACCCCCAACTGCCCTCCCCGGCTGGCCCAGTCACCCCTAACTGCCCTCCCTTGCCAGCCTGGTCACTCCTAACTGCTCTCTCCTGCAGGCCTGGTCGCCCCCAACTGCCCTCCCCTGTAAGCTTGGTCCCCCCCAATGCCCTCCCCTACAGGCCTGGGTCCCTCTCAACTGTCCTCCCCTGCAGGCCTGGTCGCCCCCAACTGCCCTCCTCTGCCAGCCCGGTCACCCCTAACTGCCCTCCCCTGCAGGCCTGGGTCCCTCTCAACTGTCCTCCCCTGCAGGCCTGGTCGCCCCCAACTGCCCTCCTCTGCCAGCCTGGTCACCCCTAACTGCCCTCCCCTGCAGGCCTGATGGCCCCCAACTGCCCTCCATTGCAGGCCAGGTCCCTCCCAACTGCCCTCCCCTGCTGACCATCTTGTGGTGTCCATCTTGTGTCCACATGGGGTGGCCATCTTTGACAATATAGGTGCAGCCATCTTGTGTGTTGGAGTGATGGTCAATTTGCATATTACCTCTTTATTAGATAGAACTAGAGGCCCAATGCATGAAATTCATGCATGGAGCTCGGCCTTCACAGCCGCGGGAGCTGCCTCAGCCCGCACAACCCCGGCTTCATCCAGAAGGTCGTCCGGACAGACATCGGAAGGTCGTCAGGAAGGTTATTCAGCTGTCCGGTCTAATTAGCATATTACACTTTTATTATTATAGATTCTTACATACCTTTTCTATGTTTAGATACACAAGTGCCATTGTGTTACAATTACCTAAAGTAACATGCTGTACAGGCTTGTGGCCTAGGAGCTATATGTTATAGCATATAGACTAGATATGTAGTAGGTTATCTCATGTACGTGTGTATAATACACGATCATGTTCACACAAAGACGATTGTCTAATAATGCATTTCTCAGAATGTATCCCCATTGTTAATCAGTGCATGACTGTACCTCACTCTAACAGAAAATATTTAACTGAATGAGTTTCTTAAGGTATTGAGATATATAATGCAGACACAGTGTTCGGAAGGAGAATATTTACAGAGCACAACCAAAACAAGAAGATACAATTTAAACACTGATTCAGCATTGTTTCAAGACCAATTTAAATATAATTCATCAGATGATGAGTTCAAGTAGGCTATACAAAAATAAAAAGATGACATTTTTTGTCACTGGTATAGTCATTAACAACAAATCCCTTTATCAAAACAATCTTAATTATAATTGAATAACTATGGGTATATCTGTAACATTATATATGCATTAAAATTATTATATATCCCTATAATAATACTAACATTTAATAAGAATTTATTTTGTCCCAGAACTGGTTCTTAGGACTTAACTTGTATATCTCATATTATTCTACAACAAACAATATTTTTATCCCCATTACATAGATGTGAAAATTAAGGCACAGAAATATTAAGTAAAGGCCAAGGTCACATGATAGGAGGTGTCAGAGCCAAGATATGAACACAGCCAGCCTAGCTCAAAGCACATGCTACCCCACAAACACACAGACCGGCACCTGCTGCACATACACAGCCACCTCCACTGTTTACAACCAGCTTCTCTTTCTCCTAGGCTAGGCAGAGCAAAATGTTACATTCACCAAAGTAAATTTTCCTTGCTTTACTTACATTGCCATGTCTTACTTCTTCGGTCCATTCTTGATACATTTGACTTACACATTAACTCTCCAATCTGAAGAAAGTTTAAAGTTTCGGAACCAGAGAGATTTAAATTTTATGTCTATGCTCAAAACCCAAAGAACAAGGAAATTATAAGGATTAATGTGTGCTAAGTGACTTGCATCTTTTCTTTCTTTTAATTCTGTATTAACGTAGATTTTATTGTCCGCATTTTATTGATGAGAAAATAGGTTTAAAGTTACCCGCCAGCTAGAGGTGTGCTGATTATTCTCCATTAACCCCTCCAGTCTTCATTTGCCCTCCTGCGCTTTGCTGCTTGCCCACATTCACTCATCACTCGCTGACCCACCCCGAGCCATTTCAGATTGACCTCCACACTTGGGCTCCCTTGCTTACTGGCCTCCCACTGGGTTGGCTAATTAGGGTATGTGTTCCCCATTCCCCAGTCCTCCCCATGCTCAGCTCCCTCCTGTTGGGTCACCATTGTAGCAGTGGCTGCGTTCTGTAAGCCACAGCTCCTGCAGGACTCCATCCTCTTGCCCCGTTAGATCCAGAATTGGTGACAGCTGCTCCCTGTTGCAGTGACAAAGGTCCTCTCCTGGAGCCAATGCTAGTCGGGCTTCTCTACACTCTTTTCTCAACTCGGCTTCAACCTCCGCGCTGCTGTGTCCATCTTTGCATTACCCAATTTTTCGGTTAAGTTAGTTTACAGAAAAATTCCCTACCCTCTATTTGATCCCCTTGATATCTGATCAAATTCCTCATCCCCCACCATCCCAGAGGTGATATCTAATCACCCCAGCCTACCTTTAGCAAGAATATCATTGAGTCATTTAAGCTAAGTACCCCCTTCCCTACCTTAGTAATTTTCTATCCAGTGATGCCCACCCTGCTCCTTGGCTATAAATTCCATGCTATAATCAGAATTGGGCCTGTTCTACATTGAGGTTCTTCTTCCTCGATAGCAACAGTTCCTGAATAAATCTGCTTTTGTTGCTTCAACTACTGTCCAGCTCCATTTTTCTTTAACCCTGGTCCTTGAGTTCTTCCCTCCTCAGGTTGTTCAACTTAACCTTGCCCACATCTCTAAACAGACCCTTCATTAAACTCTCTTCATTGGAACCCTTCATCTGTCCATCTGTTTACTGGGGGGCAGCTGACTGATAGAGAGGCCTAGAATAAGTATCCTAGACTGACTCCACCATGATTCTTTTTTTGTTGTTGTTGCATTCAGAGAAGAAGGAAGAGGGAGAGACAAAAACATTAATGATGAGAGAGAATCAATGATTGACTGCCTCCTGCATGCCCCCTGCTGGGGATCAAGCCCACAACCAGAGCATGTGCCCTTGAGTAGAATCAAACCCAGGACCCTCCAGTCTGCAGGCCGACGCTCTATCCACTGAGCCAAACCATCCAGGGCTCCACCATGTTTCTTAACAAACATACACATTATGAAGAAAAAAAAAAAAAAAAGAAAGACTGGGGACCCTGAAATTAGTTTGCTCTCTTTCAAGACCACTGAAATGCTGATTTTCATTAGAATGGCCCTTAGAGAGGCAGCTTTAGGGAGTAAGTTTACATGCCAATGCATAAAGCACTGATTTTGTGGGACAAGCCACAAACAGCAATGAAAAAGCATTACCCAAAACAATTCGGGCCCAATTAGAGCTTAGATTGTAGTGGAGAAAATATAAAAGTAAACACTGTAGTACATACTATAGGGTGCTATATTTTAGGGGAAAAATTACATATCTGGGCCAGTGGTGACAACTAAGCTGGTACCAAAGAATGATGAGAGCTAGACTAGTAAAAGAGAAACAAGAACATTGCAGATAAAGTGAACAATAACCAAAAGATCTGTGAACTGTTCCAGACAAGATATGGCAAAAAAGTAGCATTCTTTGATCTGGTAACTATTGTATTTGTGATCATAAAAATAAGTATTTTTATACTAATATAATTATTTATATAATTATTAGTATTTTTATACTAACACTTTAGTATAAAAATACTAATAACTAGGAAGTTTAGTTAACACTTTAGTATAAAAATACTAATAACTAGGAAATTTATACTAATATATTTATAGTTGTAAGTATATTAAAATCTATTTTATGATATTGCTAAATTATTAAGCAGTTGTGATATCTTTCAAAGACTGTTATTTTTCTTTTTTCACTTAAATTTGAGACAAAATTATACCTTATGTTATAGGATTTTATTTTTTAATGGAATTTTAAACTTGCACTTTTAACAACAGTCTTTTGCCATAAAATAAGGTTTTCTTATGGCAAATACTTAGCAGCCATTTACCAGATCAAAGCATAATTATACGTAGGTGTGGACTCCCAATTAAAATGAATATTTTGGGCCCTAACCAGTTTGGCTCAGTAGATAGAGCATCGGCCTGCGGACTGAAGGGTCCCAGGTTCGATTCCAGTCAAGGGCATGTACCTTGGTTGCAGGCACATCCCCAGCAGGAGGTGTGCAGGAGGCAGCTGATCGATGTTTCTCTCTCATCGATGTTTCTAACTCTCTGTCCCTCTCCCTTCCTCTCTGTAAAAAAATCAATAAAAAATATTTTTTAAAAATGAATATTTTGGTTGTTGGTTTGTTTGTTTAGAGCAAGCCTGTGCACTCAGCTTCTCTATTTAGACTGCTCTTGGAGTAAAATAATTTGGTTCTCATGAATTCTGTCAGGAGGCAAAATGTCAGATCATTATGTAATGAGACTATGAACTGCAACCTCAATAGACTTGTAGTCTAAAAAAATATTGATATAAATACTTTCTAGAAACAGTGAAAGCTTTAAAGTAGGTGAATTCAAATTTGGTGCTGTTAAAAATAGCTGCTTCCTGGAGCATGCTGTTCTCCTCTTAACTTTTAATGATCTCTCGAAAGCTCACTTGAGAATGATAATCAGGTTGGCATTATTCTCTAAATGCCCCAAATCTAAAAACAGAGCAACCCTTTTATAACAACAAAGACATATAAAATGTGAGGTTAATAACCTTGATGTCTCCATAATTCCATGCTTATCTCAATATTGCAGGGGGTTCCTTTCCTATATTTTATAACAAACAAACAAACAATCCAAAACTTGGAATACCTTTTAATCAAATGCAGACAGACATGTGGAAAACAGTATGAAGGTTATTCAAAAAATTAAAAATAGAACTACTAGATAATCTAGCAATCACACTTCTGGGTATATATCTAATGGAAATGAAACATGTTGAAAAGAAATTCATGAAGATTTTTTTTTTAAGATATAAATGTGGCAAATGTCAATTTTCAAAAAAACACAGCCGCGTGTAAAAAATTTAAAACCCCCAAATTCATAGATGGCATTGTTAACATTGTTGTATGCCCTTTGTAATTCAGAAAAATAATCGATATTCACTTTTTAATTTCAAAAATAGGTAAATGACTCTACTCAATAACCGTGAGTGACACAAAGTCAGCCTTTGCTTAAAGAGAAAATGAAAAGTTCTCAAGTTCTCTTTAAACATTCAAGCTTGGATAATTTGGATCATGAAAGCTTACTGTAATCCACTGATAACAGGACTTAAGAGAAGTCCTGCCCATGCAGAAGAAAAATGGAAAGACTCCAGAGGGGAGATTCAGAACCTGAAACAGGACCTGAAAAGGTAATGCTACTTTGGGCCTCAGCCAAATACAGTAAAAAGCTGAGAAAATCCACATCAGAAATTCCAAGTGTGCAACTGGAGAATCCAAGAGCATCTGAGCGTGCAGCTCCTCTTCCTCACCGCATTTAAAGTGGCACAGACAGCTATTTTGCCTCTGTGGGATGCAAAGCACTGGGAAACTAAGCTGAGAGTGTCTGACTCTCAGAGACCTTCCAATGTGCTACCTGATAGAACCAGCAACTGGATCCTATCAATACTCTGGTCAGACTGGGACAGGACATCAACAGCAAGAGCCATTAAGAACAAGAGTCCTACCTAGCGGCCGTGGACTATAACAGAGGTTAAGCCATTGTCTAGACATCATACCTGTCCAGCCCCAGTCTTCCCCCTCAACCTTCCAACTTCCAGTATCATTTATTTTTCCTATAATCTAGATACAATTAACTGTAATGAGATAGTGCTCAATATTATTTAAGCCTCATTAGGTTCCTTAAACTACCTCAGTTTTTGTAAATGTGGGGGATTCACATTTCAGTAAAACCTGAAAACAAAAATTTGACATACCAACCAATTTACTCAATATTGAAATAACTACAAAACATTTTATATGCAACATGTGGAATTTAATATAACAGAATTTCAGACCCGGTCTTGAAGAGACCAAAAGAGAGACCCAGAGAATGCCATGCAATCTGAGGGGCTCTTTCCCCGACATTAGAAGACATACCCGTAGTCTTCCTTTACATCTGATGCCATCTTGGAAAGAAAAAGAGAGAGTTCTCATGACAGACTAAGAATTTACTCAGAAGAGACCTTTCGCTGAGAGTGTAGATTTGTTCCCCTCTGCTCCTCCTACTACCTACACCATAGACAAGCTCAAGAAGAAATTCCATTCAGCAAGAGGGACAATTTTTTCTTGCAGGCAATCTAAGCTGCAGGGAATAACTCTCAAATTTGGTGCACCATTCAGTACTTCTCAGAGATGATTTCAAGACTGTGTGATATTTTGCAATCCTATCCATTTTTTAAAAGCCTCATATTTCTCCCCTGTGTCGTTTATCTACATTCAAGCAGCTACCTATGTTATTTCATACAGTAGCCCCTAGTCACATGTGGCATTTTAATTAAAACTAAATAAAATTAAACCTTTAGTTTTTGAGTCACACTAACTACATTTCAAGTGCTCATGGTCACATGTGGCTAGTGGCTACCATATCGATCAGAAGAGACAGAATATTTCTCTATCATCACAGCAAGTGTTATTGGATGGCACCCACAATAGACTATACTCTCCTGTTGCCTCATAACAGGAGATATAAAATAGCCCAACCCAGAAAAGAAGTGTAACTGAATTTGGTTCCTAAAAGCCTAAAGCCACAGAGATAAAGAGAGGACTCAAAGACAAAACCACGATGTTTAAGAGAATGGAGTTTAAGGAGACTGAATCTTTCTCCAAAGACAGGAACTCTGGTCTGGGGATTAAGGAGACTGTGGTTAAGAGATAGAATCCAGAAATGGGGGTGTGGGTTGCTTTGGGCATTCTGGTACGAAGTACCCATTTCCTTGCCCCTATATAGCCTGGCAGCAACAAAATTATTGGGAACCATGAAAAGAAAGAGGGCAGCAGACCTTAAGAGGTCAGTCTGACAGGAGCAGAGCATGCCTCTGAGGTAATTTAGAGGAAAACTGATGGAAGACCACATGGGATAATGGACAACTCAGCAGACATCTGTGTGTAGACAGAGGACTTGAAATAAGATGGATTAGGCCTCTCATACACATCTTCCCCTGCCCCACTCCCACGACAGTGCCTTCTATACTAGTTACCATTGAACTTGGATGAATCTCAGAAACTGAGGGAGAAGGTTCATATCAGAAATTAGGTTTCTGCCATCCTAATAAATGGTGATTCTAAATGTATCTATATGTATTAACACCCAAGTTGGGAAATGATATTTATACCCATTTATGCTTTCTTATAAATAGAACTCAATGTCAATTCACCAGGCCCCTGGAATACTGCTTTGTACAAAGAAAACCTGCCCATTTTGTCAACAGTCCCAAATTTGCAAATGATACTTTTGAGTGCTTTCCAAATTTGGGGGGTAAGTGCCATGTGTTCACGGTGATTAATATGCATCTAATTTATCAATTAGTACAGAACATCCAGTCCTGCTATTAAGTTCATAATGAAAAAATATCTGTAATTCATAGGCATAAATAGGCATGAAAATGAAAGACCCATATACATCATAGAAAAGAAACACTAAGAGTATAAGATATCAGGCATTACTTAGTTTTAAGCAACTCCATAATTCCTCTTAAGAAATCAGAGGAAGTGATATGCCATGTTTGGGTTAATTGATTTATATTATACAATAAGAACGGTTCTAGCATATATTTTCAGTAATTTGAAATTTTTTAAATGTGGAAGAGCATCTCTAAAACATACAGCAAGTCAATGTCCTCTTCACTAAATTCATGATACATTTGGGTATGTTTCAATAGATTGCCATACTCTAAGCCTGACAATTCATTTCATTTTCTCTCTTTGTTGTGCAATTAATTTTCATAAGCCTAAGATTCATAGTTGGAATTATAGGGACATATGAGGAAAAAAAATGTGTTCAATTAACTATATTATCCATTGAACTCACCAAAGAATGGAGATTTTTATTATGAAAAATTTGACTTCACGCATTTTCCCACTATTACTTGCTTGCTTAAACTCACAGGTACCTTCAAAACTGAACTGCTGTCTGTTTTCAGCTTCTATGTTTCCTTAAATTGATTCTAAGTAGTCCTACAGTCCCCAAAGACAACTTATTTTTTTTTTCAGTGTATTTGTTTTTAAGTGTGTGATGTTAAGGGCCCTTTTGAAACATTATTTTATTGCTGACATTTTGAAGAAGGCAACTCTCTCTACACTAGTAGTTTCCACTATCATTTCTTTTTACAGCCCCCTTTGCAGTAGGAAAAATCATTTACCCACATTTCAAAGTAGGAGTGAGAGTCGAAAGCACACTTAAAACAGTGACATTGAGTTTCAAAATTCTAACAATTTCAAAATTCTAGTAACACAACAAAGCCATGAAATGTTCAGGAACCTCCAGCAGACAATATTAGCTCAAACCACTTCAAAATATCCCTAGGGCTTTCCTTGCAGGCTGGATTTTAGCATTAGTTAAGGATCATTACTGGTGAATGTGTATTTCTTGGGCTTTTGGGTAGCTAGAGTACAGGTTTAGGTAGCCCCTGGTATATTTTACTGTTTGTTTGTTTTTTCTTAACCAAAATGCAGAAATGGTGTAACATATGGAATATTTAAATGCATTATTTCACTTCTTAAGATGACAAAGAAAAAAAATGAAAACTTGGGAGTTTAAAGACTAGAGTGAAATATAGGTAAGCAGGAGGGCTTATATTTGTTCAGTGTCCAAGCTTGCTGTACTACTATTATTTAATTTTAAATGTGAAAGAAACCATATTTTATTGTTTTAAACACCAAACTAACTTCCTAGGGGATAATCAAAGTAGTTATTCCATATGTAAACAGCATTTTAAATGACATCAAAGTTAATGAATTCTAAAACCAGATTTCAAGAGATTTTACATCGTTACTTCAAATGTTAGAAAATGTTTATCCTACTTTAAATTTCCTAGGCAGTATCTTTAAAATTATTTTTAGGAATCAATATGAAAATACTTCTTTCATAATTATAATGTGGTCTAGCTACTACAATTAATCTATCAGAGGTGTTGTATATATAGGTATGCATGTACACAGTTGTATAATTTGTGTATATATGCCCATTCTTTTGTCAAATCTTTTACATAATAACAATAAGTTTGTGAATTAAGATCTAACTAATTTCACTGAATTCACTTAGTATCTGCTAGGAAAATCTGATGTATTTGAAATGTATAAGCAATTGTGTTTTTTTTAAATGAAGGCTAAATTTTTTTAAATATTTATGTCATGGTCCTTTTAATTAAGACTTGGGATAGTTAGTTCTCTCAGACAGAGCAGAAGTAGAAGTTGGCAGTTTAAAATGTGTTTACTATTAATTACTTAGTTGCAACATTAGCATCTATTGTAGCTTTATGTGCTGACATATCTGTGATCTGATATATATACTTACAAATGTATTTCAGTGATGTGAAAACTGAAGACTATAATAATGTCTTTCCAATTCCTGAAATTGCTGGATAAGACAGTGGCAACTAAAGAATCAGGCTTTTATTTAAAATCAGTTTCACGTAGGTAGCGGTATAATAAATTACAAGTTTGAATACACTGTCTCTAATCTGGGAGTCCACTAACTGAGATACTTTGATAGTAAAGAAACTTCAAACAAGATGTGTAAGTTGCTGCTAGCCACAGGCACATCAATTTTAAAATTTCCCTGAGAGGGAAAAAGCTCAGTCCCTGCACATTCATCTACCAATCGACCAAATGCCAGGTCCTTGTTTCAAGGCTCTGAAATGTTCATGCAACTGTGACTCAGCACTCTTACATTTTCAGAGAGAAGAAAACATGATGAGAAACCCACCACCATGTCTACCACAATTCAGGCAGTTAATTAGGAAAAAAATCCATCCTACCTAATAAAAGAGCAATATGCAAATTGACCCTAACTCCGCTACACCCACCAGCCATGCCAACCAGCCATGCCCACCAGCCAATCAGGAGCAAATATGCAAATAAACCCAACCAAGATGGCTACAGCCACAGAGAGAAGGAGGGAGGCTTTGGTTTCCCCGGTAACAAAGGAAGCCAAGCTTTCCGCAGGCCTTTGCCGGCCTAAGCCTCCACTCAAGGCTACAAAGTTTCAACTATAGAAGGTAAACAAATCCAAACAGAAATGGCGGCAGCCACTGAGCTGGAAAGAGCAGGAGGCAAGGGTTGCCCCCGGCAATGGAGGAAGCAAAGCTTCTGCAGCCCTGGCTGGCCTAGGCCTCCACTCCAGGCTACAAAGTTTCAATTATAGAAGGTGAATTAACCCCAACAGAAATAGCTGCCCCCATGCCACTGAGCAAGCAGAAGGCTTGGCTCCGCTCCAGGCTACAAAGTTTCAATTGTAGAAGGTAAATAAATTCCAGATACCAGGGCCTCCCCTTGGATTGCCAGGGGGCGTGGCTGGCCTGCAAACCACCACAGCCCCCTCACTCAGGCCGCCCCACGCCCCAAGGGAACCCCCACCCTGATCCGGGACACCCTTCAGGGCAAACCAGCTGGCCCCCACCCATGCACCAGGCCTCTATCTTATCTAATAAAAGAGTAATATGCAGATTGACCATCACTCCAACACACAATATGGATGTCCCCATGTGGTCAAAGATCCTGCCCCCATGTGGACACAAGATGGCCACCACAAGATGGCCATCAGGAGAGGGCAGTTGGGAGGCACCTGGCCTGCAATGGAGGGCAGTTGGAGGTGATCAACCCTGCAGTGGAGGGCAGTTAGGAGTGACCAGGCCAGCAGAGGAGGGAAGTTGGAGGCAAACAGGTTGGCAGGGGAGCAGTTAGGCATTAATCAGGCTGGCAGTGGAGTGGTTAGGGGTGATCAGGCTGGCAGGGAGAAGTGGTTAGGGGCAATCAGGAAGGCAGGCAGGCGAGCAGTTGGGAGCCAGCAGTCCTGGATTGTGAGAGGGATGTCTGACTGCCCATTTAGGCCCAATCCCAGTGGTTCCAGATTGGAGAGGGTGCAGGCTGGGCTGCGGGACAACCCCCCTCCATGCACGAATTTCGTGCACCGGGCCTCTATAAAACCCATTCAGTTTTGTGCAGAAACATTCAAATAATGGGCAGATGGCCCCAGAACTAAAACAGATACACAATTACACTAAACCCATATATATTTTACACTACTTTGTCCTAAGATCTATAGCAATAGCAAATGAAGTAAAATCAGTGAGAAGTAGTTTTAGCAAACATTTTCAAGTTCTTAAAATGTATAAAGTAATAGGGCATTGTTGGATAACATACCTAGTTGTCTGGAAACAAAAATACTCTAGTTATTTTATGAAATGAGTATTGGTATTTTTACAATTATTTGAATAATTTCTTTCTTTCCATAAGAAAAGTGTAACTCAGAGCAGGTACTCTATGAAATAAATGGGAAATAAACACAATATCATGGGGAAAAGATGAGAGGAGAGAATTGTTATATCTGGGGAGCCAGTCAACCATATGCTAGATTCCACATTAGAATTCGTTTAATCCGTGTGATTGCATTTATTCCTTATGGTAGGTAGCTGTTATCTGATCTGATATTATGAATTGAGAAAAGTTAGGCTTCCGGGTTAAAATCAATTTCACAAAACTAGAGAGTGAGTCAAACCCAAGCTTTTCTAAATCAAAAGTCTATATTCTGTCCCAGGAGAAGCCGAAACCGGTTTGGCTCAGTGGATAAAGCATCGGCCTGCGGACTCAAAGGTCCCGGGTTCGATTCCGGTCAAGGGCATGTACCTTGGTTGCGGGCACATCCCCAGTAGGGGGTGTGCAAGAGGCAGCTGATCGATGTTTCTCTCTCATCGATGTTTCTAACTCTCTATATTCTGTCCCAGGAGAACTGATAAATGAAAATTACTTAAGGGTTCCAAATGCAAACCTCTCTTCTTCGTGATTTTTCAGTATATTTAAAATACAAAGGAATTTGATCCTGCTTGTGGAGAGCATGCCAATGGGCAGAAACATTTGTTGTGACAGCAGCGAACCTATGATTATGTCACAGAAAAGGAGTTATTCAAGATTTAAATTTTGAGAGGAGGAAACCTGTTCCCCCATTAAGCTGTGCTTCCATGCCTCAAAACCACGAACTAACAAAGGAGTACTCATTATATTTCCAAACCTTTTTGGGGACAAACCTCCCACAGACGCACCAGAGTTGTAGCTGGTCCCACAAATTGTGCCTTACAGCTCAGTAGCACATAAAGGCTAAGATTTGCACCCCAATTAATCACTCCCTTCATACTGGATTACAGGATCCATGGATTTAGACGGGGGAGGAATGGCAAGACCTCCTAACACTTGCTGAGCAGGGCTTCATGGTCACTGCCTCTTGAGCCTGTCACCACACACTGGGAAAGGACTGTACCGAGAAGTCTAAGGGGAGAGTGATTTCTAAGAAGTCACTGGTGTAAGAATAACGATCAGCAATGGCAAAATAGAGAAGAGGAAGGTACAATGCTGTCAGCAGGCTTGCAGAAGTTGGGGGCAAAGCAAACCGTTCTGAACTTTTGTTGGCAGAATAATTTATTTTGTGTTTAAACAACAGTTCACCCACCTTAGATATTAGATAATATGTACTCTTCGCAAACATTTTTAGCAATAAATCCCTAAGTCTTATTATAGAACTGTATGAACCACAGTGCCTTATGGATTTTTGTTGTTGTTTTGTTTCTTTTTAGCCTCTATCATAAGAAAAAAAAGAAAATCAACCAAACAAAAACCCATAGCAGTTTTGCTTTCTTCTTCATGGAGTTTTAATTAGTGCTAAAGAAAAAAATTTCTCATAATGTCAGAAATTGATATAGACATGTATTCAGGTAATCAACATTATTTCAGATCTTATTGTAAGGGTATGTGTGGCCTATGCCAGTTAATTCTGGCTTGTTCACCCCCCTACATTCATTGTCTGTCATTCTCGGCTAAACTTTATACCCTGTGATCTGCAACATCCAGAGTCCCTTAGCCTCTGGTTACCATTTTTAGCAGCCAGTTGGGAGGTACCACCAGGGGACTTGAGGAGGTGGGGTTGAGGGCCTTGCTCAGCCCTCTGCCAGCCTCAGGATCTGGCATTTCTATCTCCATGGGACTCCAAAATAACACCACTTGGGGGAAAATTATACACAATGTGATATTATAAAATAAGCAACAATTAAGACAATGAGAAATCATTAATAGAAGAACTAAACAATGACAGCCAAAAGATTACATTTCAGATATATATTCCAATTAGGTAGTATCGTCTATTGATAAAGGTGGATTGCAGATTGGATTGTAAGCTTTCAGAGGCCACAGGCTCATCTGCTGTGAAGTCAATGACGCTTCACTGTCAGGGCCCCTCACTCACAGGGACCTTCTAAGGCTCTGAAGGGGACTTAACATATGTTTACATAATATTTTTGTAAAGTTTCCATAAGAAGATATTTCAATTGCCATCAATTAAGACCACCGTCCCCTTCCAAGACAACTTTTTCTATATCAAATGTTCTCCCTCCTGTTAGGTACCAATAAAATGGCTGGCCATAGAGACCCACCTATGGTGAAGATGAGTTATGGATCCATTTAGTTTAAATTTTATGGGATCTAATGTAGTTAGAATCATCCCTATAGAGACATAGTCTATTATGCTATTCTTTCCAGCATAGGAATGGATTCCGGGAATCCTCCTACTCTCACTTTGTAGGCATCTTGACAAGAAGGTTTTATCACAATAAGAACATGTCCTACCATCCCAGCAGTAGGTAGCGGAGGAGAAAGAAGAATTTTGAAATGAATAATACAAGGGTTGAGTTCTATGTGAAATTATTGTAACCACCATGACTATAAAACTCTAAGTGGAGAATTTGGTTCTCATCAATGCCTAGTCAAAACAGAAGTTCTCTGCTATCAGCAATATACTAGTACATGACAAACACACCATAATTTCTTTCCTCTCTCTTATGGGTAAGAACTGTATGAACAGAATGTATTAGAACACTTGGGTTTTTAGAGCACACCCTTATAGCAGTATGACAAACAGCAAGTCCACCTTTGTGAAAAGTTGCATGTTTTATTCATCTCAGCTATCAATAATAAAATACATGCTACAGAAAAGGTTGAATTAACTTTCTATTTTTCTTAGGAGGAAAATATATAAAATGAATGCCTTATAAAGAGAAAATTAAAATTTTAGGAAAAATGTTTTAAAGAGCTATCTTAGATAAATACTAAAAGTATTTTTCTGGATTTCATGACTTTTGTTTCATTTATCAGTTTTAAAAATCTGCATCTTGTTATGAATTTGTTTCCTTGTCTTAAATAAGTGTTCATTTTCATATCTATAATTTTATATTCTTTTTCTTTAAAATGGCCTTCAAAATTGAATAAGGCTTTGTTCCCACAGAACTTGTGCTTTTTCTCTTGTGTTTTTTTTTTCCTGCTAAGAACCAAGTAGAGATCACCAACTAAATTAAAAATATCCCTAATATTAAACATATAGACATCCTACCTAATAATAGACAAATATGCAAATTGACCGCACCTCTGCTACGCCCAAGCCATGCCCACCAACCAAGCCACACCCACCAACCAATCAGGACAAGCATGCAAATTACCCCAACCAAGATGGCAGCTAATTTGCATATCAAGACAGCGTAGAAAGAAGCCAAGAGTTGCAGAAGGGAGCAAAGCTGCGGATAAGCAAGCAAGCCAGGGGGGAGGAGAAGGGAGGAGTGGAGGCGGGGAAGGGGAGAAGGGAGGAGAGCAGGCGGGGTGGTTTAGAGGGCAGCAGGAAACCCTATTGCAGGATTTTTCCTGCAATGGGAACGCTAATATATATATAATTTTGTTAAGTATATGTTTCCTTGCATTAGTGTCAGCTATAAACCCACAGCTAACAATGGAATGTTAATAAAGAAATATTAAACTAATCAGTAACAATGATTTTTTTTAAAAAAAATTAAAGAATGAATACATATACCTGGGAGAGAAAAAAAAGTTAAAAAGTTAAACACAGAATGCTTTTATATTCAGTGTATGTCCTCTATATAACACCTACTATATAGTTTACTTTTTAATTGAAATTTATTAGGAACATCAATTTAGGACAGAAAAGGCCCTTCATAATCATACAGCAGAGCATGCAAATACATAAAAACTAATATAGTAGATAATATAAACTATAAACTTAAGTGAGTATGAAATATCTTGGCATTTGGGGAAGAGCAAACCAGAGTGAGAGAGGTTGATGCTCTGTCTCCCTGTCTCTCTCTTCCTTCCCTCCCTCCAGAAATTACACCATAAGGAACATGATAAAATCATCACTCATACTAGATAACTTAGAAGTTTTACCTTTTCTAGATCTTTGATGTTTGGGTAAATAATACATATTCAACCCAATTAAACATAGGTGCATGGAGGGAAAATCATAATCTCTTATAGTATATAATATTTAAATTTAAAGAATAAGTAAAATCTTAAAAATTAAGACAATCTAAAGTTAACCTTAGTGACCATGGGAAAAAGATCAGGGAGTAAAGAAAACAGAAGGCTTAGAATCAAGTGACCTCCATACTAGTTAAGCTTGTACTTTTGTGACAGTGGGCAAGATCCTTGACCTAAATTTTATCATATGCAAAATGATGGGGTTCATGCTGGATTTCTTAGATTCTTTCTCTATCTATGACCCAAACCTGAAAACTTGGTCATATGAAAGCTTCAGCTTTCATGACTTAATTTTCTTTGACAAATTACTCAATCTCCCCTTAACTGGATTTCCCTAAGAGCCAAATAGAGATAACAACATATTATTCTTTCTGAATGTATCTGACAGGAATGGAAAAATATAACAATTGCATTGGAAAATTACATCATTCTTACACTAAAATTTAGTGTGTTTTAGTGAATAATGTACCTCAGAAGTCACTTTACAAATGCTAGTATTTAGAGGATAAATAGGCTAGGGAGCCTTCAGATATTTTACACATAAAAACTAAGCATATTAAAGTACACTAGAGACCCAGTGCATGAAATTTGTGCACTGGAGGGGGGATCCCTCAGCCTGGCCTGCACCCTCTTGCAGCCCAGGACCCCTCAGGGGATGCCCACCTGCCAGCTTAGGCCTGATCTGGGGACTACCTACCTACAGCTGCTGGCTTAGTGGCACTCCACCTGTGGGAGCACACTGACCATGAGGGGGCAGCTCCTGCATTGAGCATCTGCCCCCTGGTGGTCAGTGTGCATCATAACGACCAGTTATTCCGCCATTCGGTTGATTTGCATATTAGTGTTTTATTATATAGGATTAGCATCCTCATTGCATTATTTTTATTTCTCACAGAACTTATCAAAATTCCTAATTGTATATTTATTTCTATAAGTTACAAAGTTTTCTCCTCTGCAAGGTAAGCTTCATGGTGAGTGGTATATAATAAATACACAACATGTGTTTACTGATTATTCATGAATCAGTGAATGGATGCTGGCTAATACTGTGCTGAATTTCAGTAACAATATAGAAATAAGCATGGCTGCACATTGTTCCTTTGAGGAGGAGTCATCTAGCTTACTTCACAGTGAAGACACAATTTATAGCAAACATACATGGTTTAAAGTGTATGTTATATTTAAAGACCTACAGAAAGAGAAATTCCACAATCTTCCACAATAATCCATGTCACCAAGAACATTAAAAAATTGTTTGTTTGTAATTTAAGCCACAGAAATTTTATTTACTTATTTAGTTCTAATTTTCATTAATTATTTGTAGCTTGCAGTAGAACTACAGATAACATCTCCTCTCATTAAAAAAAAAAAACTGTAGTGCTCAGAAAATATAACTTGATAATCTAAAAAGCTATCTCTATAAACCAAAAAGTGATATAAAAATATATATGGTTTCTGAAACATTAGGTGCACCCAGTGACTTTTAGTGGTTTGGGATATCCAAAGTAACATTTACAGTATGCCAGGAAAATATCCATATACATGTGGAAAAACTTCTAGTGGTTTAAATATATGAAAAAAATTCCTAAATGTCAGCTGTGAGTCACAGAAAAGCAAGAGTCTATTATTAGTGTTATGGAGAAACACATTTAAATTTCACACCCCTTATCATTTTTCTTTTGAAAGTTTTATACACACATATTAAAGAGTTTGCTATTGTAATTAGCTTAATAAATATAAAATGAGTTATGTTTAAATAATCTAGAGCAAAATATTTTCTGAATTTGAAGTAACAGCCAAAGACTTTCCAGATGCCTGCTCCATACCACATAGTTAAATTTTAAAGCTCTACCATGCCATGATCTCTCTCATAGGCAATGCAGATTTATGGTTGAATAAAATAAAGCCTAAATTCTCTAGTGACTCACACAATCTAGTAAGTTATATATGCATACAAAGAGGCACCTTAAAGCAACTCAGTGTTATAAGGGCAACTATAATAAATTGGTAAATACATGGAAAAAGAAATGGGGGATTATACATTTGCTTCTGGATTAGAGAAAATCAGAGAGAAATCACATTTGAACTGGATCTTAAAATTTAGAGTTGGACTTCTCTGCATTTTTAGATATGTTCAAATATCTGAGGCATTCTTTTTCTCTTGGAGCCATACCTACTATGGGTTTCTTTCCAGACTGGTTGATTACTAGGTTTGTGATACAGATAACCATATAGGACCTCTCTCTATCATTAGTCTAGAAAATCCCTTCACCTCTCCCTGAATTCCATTTTCTGGATTCCATATCTTCTTCTT
Source organism: Eptesicus fuscus (assembly GCF_027574615.1). Lineage (NCBI taxonomy): Eukaryota > Metazoa > Chordata > Mammalia > Chiroptera > Vespertilionidae > Eptesicus > Eptesicus fuscus. The sequence continues at coordinate 30,798,386 of NC_072482.1, read as the reverse complement.
TCTTTGATTTACAACTCATTTTGCTGCAGACCACCTAGAAGCTTCCTTAGAAAGAATACTGGAAAGCACATTTTCGTCATTTTTTTAGTCTTAAGATATAGTCATCCTTCATGTTGGACTCATTATTCAGTTGGATACATAATTCTCAACAAAAAATAACTTTATCTGAAAATTTTGAAGGATTTATCTTACCTTTTAGCTTATAAAGATGCCATAAAATGACATTCTAACTCCCTACTACCCTGTCTATTTATGTACTAGCTATATTTATGTTTTGCTTGTGTCTTTTTGATTTTCTAGAGACTTAAGATCTTTCTTTTATTCCCAATATTAGATGATTCTATACATTTAAATTCCTTTCCCCCTAACTTTGTGCTTTTTCTACATGTTATTATCCTTAATTTTATATTTTAACCTCAAATGTTAAACTTTTATTTGGCTTCTCATCTTTAATTTCTAAGAGTTCTTTCTTGTTTGTTGAGTTTTAAAATTATTTCTATTTTGTTTCAGAGATGCAGTATATTCTTTTATTTCTCTCAGGCTAATAATTTATAGCTATTTGGAAGTTATCTTTTACTATCTGAAAAATCTTCATTTTCTGAGTTACTTTTTCACCCTTTTATATTGGACTAGGGGCCCAGTGCACGAAATTCGTGCATGGGTAGGGTCCCTAGGCCTGGCTGGTGATCAGAGCTGATCAGGGCCTTTTGGTTGCTAATCAGGGCCTTCCTTCATTACGTGCTGCCCCCTGCTGGTCAGCACATGTCATAGCAAGCGATCGGTCTCCCGGTCAAACCCCTGGGGGACAATTTGCATATTAGGCATATATATATATCCTTAACATTAGAGAATTTTCTTAATGTGCTTAGGAGTAAATCACTGAATAAGTTGATTGGAAACTGTGTAGGATGTGTCCAATCAGTGGGATTCACAGAAACGCAAATTCAACTTTTCCATTGGAGACATTCAACATTCAAGTATGTGAAGGCCTTTTGTCTTAGGCTGGTTCAGTTTCTGTTTGATTTTTCCCTGAAGAGTATACATGGTACCAATATTTGGGGTTACATGGAGTAAGAGAGTGAAGCATGGTCTCACTCTTCACATATTTCCATCCTCTGTTTTGTCCAGCATGTTACTCTACCTTACTATGACTGTGGGAGCTAAGTCCAAACTCCTTGATTCTATACTTCTATATTTTTAAAATACACAAAAGCATAAGCTCTTACTTTTAAAGACTGGGTATTAAAACCAGGGAATTTTATGGTGATTTTAATAAGTAGTATTAACTTAAAACTAAATTATATAGTTATATGGTAGATGGCATTGGTTCTACTCCAAAAAATAATCTATTTATGTGTAACCAATCTAATGTAAACATATCCTTAGTTATTTTTTCTGAGAAATGTCCCCTATTAGAATCTCTCATAATTGCAATTTATATCATATTGCTCTCACTTTTCTCCCAATGGAAATCAAGTTCCTCTTAATAAGGGCTGTATTAAAAAAGAAGTAATAAAGGCTAGATTAAAAGAGAGGGCCTAATTAAAAGTAGGCCAGACATCTCAATTCAGATTTCAATGACCCCATTATAAAACATAAGATTAAATCTTAAGAAATGGTTATATTCTGAATTTAAGTGTTGATGGTCTAAAAAAATACACCTTTTGTACCTTACACCTTTTTTGCCTCTAACATGATTATTATAAAAAAGATGATTGAGCTATTTTTTTTTTTTTTTACTAAGTTAGAACTGTAACAAAATACACAGTGGAATTAAAACTAAGAAGCAAACAGCCAGGAAATACATTGTGTATGCTCAGGAACAAAAAGGTCAATAAATAAAACAGACAAGTACTAGTAGATAAATGAAGTAAATTAAATCCAGAACGACAGAAAAAAAACAAAAACTGGAGGGCAGACAGGAGAGCTATCAAGAAACTATACTGGAACATTATAAATTATTCTAAGACACTATGAATGACAACAAAACAATGACTGCAAACTAGCATTCCAGACCTAGATTTATTCCACATCTGTGCTGCCACATGTTGCAAAATTTAAATTTCATATAAAAAATCTAGATTTTCAGCTTGTATTGATAAGGCAACACTTGCCTCCATTTCCAAATGACAGCAATCATCTGGAGCTAAAAGCAGATGTCCGCTCCAGACAGTTTATTGGTGTTCTCACCACTCACACAATGTAGGCATCCCCGTGCACTTACACCTGGCACCCTTTACCCAGTTTTGTCCCTGCCTGGTCCATATACTCCATCACTGCATGTGCTATGCCTTCTGTGAGGCATCTGCACAGACAGAAGAACATTATCTTAAAGGTTAAATGTAGGAAAGAACTAGGCGGTTTTTATAAATGTAAGTCGGATATGATATCACTCCTCTGCTCAAACCCTTCTTTGGTCCCACATTTCAGTTGGAATGGAAACTAAAAAGCCTTATAAGATCGACACAAGCCCAGCTGCGAGACCCTGAAATTATTCTTGATTCCAATGACCCACTCAATATTCTTAATAAACATTTAATTAATATAAAGTAATGCATATCCACTGTAGAAAAAATTAAAATATAAAACATGTAAATGAAAAACAAAAAAAAGCTCATAATTCCACAGTCTATAACAATCACTATGATGGTTCTTATTATTTATTTTTAATTTTTAAAAATTACCCAATAAATTCATCACTTTATTGCATGTTACTTTTTTAAAAAATGAACAATCTCATAACACATTTTTTTTTCTTGATCCTATAACAACAGTCTTGCCCCTAAAGACTAAGTGGTTCCAAGTACTAAGTTAAGATACAAGACATATAATTATGTTTACAAATTATAATGCTTTTTTCTTTTTGGCATGAATTAATATATATATATTTAAAATACACAACCAAGAGAAAAAATAGGCTACTTACACCAGCACCAATCTAAAAAAGTAGATTATTTTCCCCAACAATGACATGGAATTACCTGCACACAGCTTTCAGGGACAGAAACCAAAAATGAAAATGGCAAAGGAGGCCAGCCAGGATGGCCATCTCAAAATGAGGATGATTAGAAAGGGCAGCAGGGACATGACACACAAGCTTGTGCTTTCATGTGACTCTCCATCCAGTTGCCTATTCTTTAAACTGTAAAACAAAGCCATTTTCAAAATACAGCTCCAAAATTGAGCCAGACCAAATTTCTCATGCTACAAATAGAAAGGATATACAAAGAGCACTTTAGTTAAGAAATAGACACATCAGTCAGCATATGCTACTCCTCCTCATCTCTAAACTTTTTTTAATCCTCATCCAATGACATGTTTACTGATTTTAGAAAGATATGAAGAGAGAGAGAAACTTTGACTTAAGAGAACAACATCCATTGGTTGCTGCCATATGAGCCCCAACAGGGAATGAAATCCACAACCTTTTGGTGTACAGGATGATGCTCAAACCGAGTTAGCTGGGGCCAGGGCTCTCCAAGCCTTTTTTGAGCAAAGTCTCCATCTATGCTGGTTGTTTTAATACATGTACTAGTATCTACTTGTTAATCTGATTCTTAAAATTTAGTTATACTAGTGAGGCAAATAAATTTACCGTGCCAAAATTTTTATTTATTTAATTTATTGATTAAGGCATTACATATGAATCTTTATCCTCCCATTGCCCCTCACCCCCACCGGCACTCGTGCCCTCACAACCCCTAGTGTCTGTGTCCATTGGTTAGGCTTATTTGCCTGCCTACAAGTCCTTTGGTTGATCTCTCCCTCTTCCCCGCCACCCTCTTCGGCCTTCCCTCTGAGGTTTGATGGTTTGATCGATGCTTCTCTGTCTCTGCTTTTGTTCATCAACTTAGGTTGTTCATTCAAAATTTTTTTGAAATCATCTTTATTTTATGACTGTATCATATTGTGTTATGATATATCATAATTATTGCCCAAATATTTAGGTATTATATTTCATAAAAATGTTTACTAACATCTCAGATTATCGCAGTAAAGTAGATTATGGGAATAAGAATTACAAACCAAATGATTTAAAAATATATAGGGCAATCCAACTTACATGATTCCTGACTGCAGTATCTTAAGACTTAATCTGACCAACATTGGCTATTTTTATTTAAGAATCTTTCATTTTAATTCTGTGGAGTAACACATACTTAAATATTTTGTTATGGTTTCTCCCTTTGCTTTTTATGGTAAAAATCCCACTGCCACTAAGACAAGATAATCACAAACATGTCTTTAAGAATAATTGCTTATTATTTTGTGGGTTTTTTTTAAATTCATTAATACTTATAAAACTTCATTTGGTATATAATGGGGAGTGAGTTTCTAAACTAACTTCATTTTCTTACAATTAATTTGTGCAAAGTATTGCATGACTAAAAGTTTCCAATATAAATAAAATATTAAAGAAATTAATTATTCTAAATAAATATTGGTATTTTCTTAGGTTTAATTTCAATCTTCAGGTTACTCTGATTTTCCTCATTTATATAATACTTTTGTCTTCAAGGAAATTCTAATTTTGGGGTAAAATAAAATAAGATAAAATTATTTCAAGTAAAATAGACTGTATGAATTGCACATTTGAAGTACTTTTTCTGGTGTTTCTGGAGAACTCAGACAGATAAGAATGAAGAAGAATTTAACATATTTTTTTTTAAATAATAACTGAGAGAAACAGCATACTTGTTTTCTGAGAGAGTCCTTGATTCTGCTGATACAGTAGTCCTGAAATGTGCTTTCATTTATATGAATGTTCCAGGAAATTGCAATTTTCTCATTTAAGTGCCAACAGGTTGCATTTAATTTAAAATACTTCTCCAAAAAATTTTGGAAACAAATTTTTTAAAATTATGCATACTCAATATATCATCAATGTTTCTTACTTATTTCACCATTTTGCCCACCCAATAGTGAACTGAACTGTAATGTGAGCATTGTTCTGAGAGTAGGGATTACAGTGGTATCATTGGAATGGGTTAGGTTCTTGGTACAGACAATACTTGGTTTGAAATCCAGATGCCCCTGTGTAATTTGGGAAGTCACTTACTTCTGGAACAATGCAGTTTTCCCTTGGGAATTAGAAAAATAGCTTTTCCCTAAACTGTAGAATGTTTAGAAGATTTTATATAGGCACTGTCTGCCACACTATGTGGGATTATTACCATGATAGTTTTTTAATACCTCTAATCTGAAAAAATCAGATCACCATGATTATTAGAATATTTGAAAATTGTCAATCAATGGGCAAAACAGCTTGAAATCAACCTCTGATAAATTGAGGATCTGTAGGACCAACCACTATGACTACCAGCCCAGCCTGATCACAAACTTTTTTCCTTTATCCAAATATTCAGGTGTTAAATGGTTGAATGGCTATGAATTTGACCTCATTACAAGAAACGTATTAACTTAAATTCATTGCATTTCAACAGATTTTAGAAAAGTTTGATGTTTTAGAATAATGACACAATTAACTGAAGAGACTTTTGTCTTAGAGAAAAAAGCCCAAATGAACAAAACAATACCAAAAACAAACAAACAAAATACTTATAGCTTTAAAAATGTCCTAAATATATTTTCAACTTCATCGCTGAGATAACTTACATTTAATTTCTGGTAAAATAATAATGTTACAGAATTAGAGTAGAACTTCAGTTTAGTTAGATAATAGAGTAAGAAAGTCATCAAGAACTGAAAAAGCACTATTCCGTGTAATAATTTAGAGATTTCAAAGGCTACTATTTTTAACTATTACAGGTTAGCAAGAGCTTCAAATGTAATGAATAAGAAAACAGGTACACTTATCCCACTGTCTTGAATCTTTTCCTTTTTTGGATGACTTTAAAATATCCTACTGAGATCAACCTTAGCCTCCACGCTATTTTCCCATATTACCGATAAATGGATCTCTTACATTCTATTTAAGGTATGAGATCTGAGTCTCTGATGGTAACTTTACAATCCCACAATTTTTAAATAAAAAATAAATTTAGCAACATTTGAATTTCATATATATATATATATATATATATATATATATATATATATTTGCCCTATTAATAGGTATTTTAATGTGCCTCAAAGGAGAGGTAAACTATGTGACCAATTGCAACTGATTCCATTTAGGTCCTCTGGTTCCTGATCCCTAGGCTTAGAAATTAATTTCTACCCTGTTGGGTTGCTCTAGTTATTCCACTCAGAGTGGAACCTCAAAGGCTTTAGGATTAAAGGAACTGAAGCACTCTTACCAAGGTTAAACAGCTCTACCACATTTCAAATACCTAAGAGTCCAGAGTGCTATACAGCCTATCAGCAAAGTGTATAGCTGGGTCTGCCCTTCAACACTCAATTCAAAACTCTCCTCTCTCCACTCTGTCTACTGTTAGTCTCTTCCATTATTCCCTGTGATTTGTTTGTATAGCTCTATTTTAACTGTGTCAATCTTTCCCTCTTCCTTATTTTTTCTGGTCTCCAGTTAATTGAATTTTCCTTTTCTCCAGCTTTATTAAGATATATTTGGCAAGTAAAACTTGTATGTGTTTAAGGCATACAATGTGATGGTTTGATATATGTATACATCAAATATGGAATAATTACCACAATTAAGCTAATATACCCATCGCCTTACATAGTTATGATTTGTTTCTGATGACTACCTTAACAAATTTCAAGTATATAATATAGTATTATTAACTGGCATTACCATACTGTACATTAGATCTCCAGACCTTCTTTGCCCTATATAACTGAAACTCTGTTCTCTTTAACCAACACCTCCCTCATTTCCACCACTCCCCAGCACCTGGCTACCACAATTTTATTCTCTGCTTTTATCAATTCCACATTTAAAGGGAGATCATGTAGTAGTTGTCTTTCTGTGACTAATTTATTTCACTTAGCAAAATGTCTTCCAGTTCATCCATTTTTTTTTTTCAAATGGCAAGATTTACTTCTTTTTCAAGGCTGAATAATATCCTATTGTACATATACCTAACTTTTTTTAATCCATTCATCCATCTTCAGATGCTTAGATTGTTTTCATAGCTCGGATGTTGTGGATAATGTTGCAATGAACATGAAAGTGCAGATATCTCTTTGAGATTCTATTTTATTTCCTTTGGGTATCTTACCGGGGTTCTTGTTCCAACATTACAAAGGGTTCAGCAATCTGGAGAAAGGCTATGAGTAGATTAAGTAAGAATCCAAAAACGAAAGATAATTTTGAAAGGCATTTGGGGTCAGAGGAGCTTCAGCTAAAGGAGCTAAAGGTTCTCCTTGTCTCAGGACCCTTGCTTTTTATTAACACAATTTGTCCTAAGGCAAGGTGGAGATATACACTTCAAAGGGTAGGGTACAGAAGCATTGTCAGATTGGGGAATAGCCTATAGCTGTTCAGGTGTTTGGCCAACAGGAGGCAATAACATGTAGATTAAGATGCCCTGAGCTGTCTGAAAGCAAACAATCATCCTATTCAGGTTTGGGGGAAGTGCATTTCAGCCATTCCAACAGGTGATTACATATGTGACTCAGCCCTTGTTGAGCCCCCAAGTTTCATCAACCTTTTGATGAAACTCTTGTAATTATGACATGCTTCTGGCAGTATCTACCTGAAGAGGGATTGCTGAGTCATACAGTAGTTCTGTTTTTAATTTTCTGAGGCACTTCCAAACTGTTTTCCCTATGGCTGTACCAATTTATATTCCATTAACAGTGTACAAGGGCTCTTTTTTTTCTATACTTTCACCAACAAACTATCCAAAAAGAAAAATCACAAAAACAATTCCATTCCAAATACTAAGTAAAAGGTATAAAATACTTAGGAATAAGTTAAAGAGTTGAAAGACTTGTACAATGAAAATTATAAAACATGAATGAAGAAAATTAAAGACACATAAATGTAAAGATACCCCATGTTAATTGATTGAAATGATTAACATTGTACAAATGTCCATACTACATATAGTGGTCTACAGATGAATGCAATCCCTATCAAAATCTCAATGGCATACTTCACAGTAACAGAAAACACAACCTTTAAATTTATGAGCCAGAAAAGCCAAAGCAATTGAGCAAGAACAGAGATGGATGCATCATACTTTCTGATTTCAAAATATATCGTAAAGCTGGAGTAATAAAAACAGTATTGTGCTGGCATAAAGACAGACACATAGACCAATGGAACAGACAGAGCCCAGAAATAATAACATACATCTATTGTCAACTGATATTAGACTAGGTGCCAAGAACACAGAGTAAGGATAGTCTCTTCAATAAATAATGTTGAGTGGATAGCCACATGGAGAACAATGAAATTGGGCACTTATCTCACACCATATACAGAAATCATCTCAAAATGGATTAAAGACTTAAATGTAAGACCCAAATCATAAAACTAACAGGAGAAAACATACGGAAAATGACTCATGTAATTGGCCTGAGAAATGAAGTTTTACATATGACCCAAAACTCAGGCAACAAAAGCCAACATAGACAAGTGAGGTTGCATCAAACTAAAAAAGCATCTGCACAGCAAAGGAAACAATCAACGGGGTGAAAAGGCAACCTACAGAATGGAAGAAAATATTTACAAGTTGTTTATCCGATAAGGAGTCAATATCCAAAATATGTTAAAAAAAACAAAACTACTTAATAGAAAGAAAAAACAATCTGATTTTTAAATGGGCTAAGGACTTGAATAGACATTTCTTTTAAAAAGACATACAAATCTTTTCAGGTATATGAAAAGATTTTTCCTTTCAGTGGTAATCTTTTTTCCACCTCCTATACTCATCTGACAACAATATATAACTATGAAGAATATTTCTTCATTAGTTGTTAAACTATTCTTTAAGTATTTACATTTACTGTTTTCAATTTTTTTCTCTATGGAAAAATAACTGAATTTAGTTTTTTTTTTTCTTTTGATGATATATTTTTTGTACATATTCCCAAATTTCTCACTTGCTTATTTCTCTTTTGAAAATAATGTTGACCCCCCTGCTTATCAGAGTCACTGAGATCAGTACAGACTGAGGTTACAAATGGAAAGATTCATTAATCTGGAAGATAGGGTTGACTAATATTTTCCAATAAAAATGTGAGTGGACATGGCACTTCTGGTTCATAAGAAGAAGTTGTAACTTGTCTACAAGCTTTTTTTCCCTACTTAGACGTAAGAGGCTCCATATCCCTAAGGGATATAGAGCCACAAGGAAGGAATCTGAATCTTTGTGTCACCCCCTAAAGGAAAGCCACCCACAAACCGAAAATATTTTCATCGAAAGGTTATATAAGCAAGAAATAGAATTATATTGTGTTTCGCCACTAAACCTTGGGAATTTGTTACAAAGGCAAACATTACCCAAAGTAATATGCCATTGATCCCTATGATTTTCTTTTACTAGACTTGAATATTTTCATGGTAATCTAACAAATATTTTAACTTTATTCAAGTGCGTTCTATACAATTTGAAAGTTACATAATTCCGACATAAAGACATATTTTAAAGAGTTATCATAGAAAATATAAAAACCTAAACAATTAATTAAACAGATTGGAATTTGAAAGAAATAGAGTTAAGAAAAGCCATCTGCAGTCATGTGCATACACCAAAAAAATTTGTCAAGTATGTCACTGAACAACTTGAAATAATATCCTTTTTTAAATGGTTATTATTATTGTTGTTGTTGTTTTTTTGATGTTGTTATTAGCATTATTATTTTAATCGGCAAATTCTAGATTTTAACTGAATACTGAAATTAATGGAGTGTTAAAATTTTTATAATACTAACAATTTGAATATTAAAAATCATAATACCCTTAAGGAATATGAGCAATTCATATAAAGTATAGATGCAGAACTGGCTGTTAGATCCCAAGAATCTCAAAAATAATGATTTGAACCTGAATATGTTCAGATCTTTTACTCCACTCCACCTTCCACTGATCAAACACATTCACATTCCAAGTAAATTCAACCTTTTTTAAAACCAGTTTTTCAGCAGAGATAACAAACTCCAAAGCTCACGGGGGCAAGAGAGTGGCCCATGTCTATGGGTTATACTTCCTGGGGATGGTGGGCTTGTGATAAAATGGAGGAGGGCTCCCGGCAATTGTCCTGTAGTTATGCTGGTCTAGTGTTTTTGAATCTTCTGATTTTTTTTTTTCCCCCCAAAAAAAACATAGAAATTCAATGCTGCATACAAAATTAAATTAATTGTGAAACACTGGGAGGCAACCAAAATATGCGGTGGATGCAGCCCAGATCTGTCTTCTAAAGCTTCTACCTCTATGTAAACAACTGAGAATGTTTTTTAAAATTGGTGAAGAAAGTAAAAAGCAAAGGCCATTCAGGAGCAAAGATACTTTGGCCTCTCTTTTGATTCAGCATGACTTAAAGAGACAAGGTTGAATTTTCTATTAATGAATAGATTCTCAACATTGGTGGTGGTTTTTTCAGGATTATATCTCATGCTATCACATTTATTTATTTACTTGCATGTAAGTGAGTAACAAAAAAGTAAAGAAATCTGGATGCATTTTCCATGTAGCCCTCTTTATTATTACTCTAAATTACTATTCAAATTCCTATGGTTCCATTTACACCAATAAATTCTAAGTATTCCCTTGAAACATTCAGGTAGGGGAAGAAAAAGGCAAAATGGCAAATTAATAACATCCCATGAATAAGATTCTGAGTTCCAGTCTGAAGTAATAAGAAGGAAATAACTTAAGTAAATAATTCTTTAAAAAGCTGAGGGTTATCAAAGATTTGTACTCAACCAGAACCAGTAGAAATGTACTAAGGACAAATCTTTTACTACTTAAGTAACGATATGCAGAATAAAAAATACATTTTCAGTTTTACATAACACACATATTGTTCTGGACTTTTAAGAAGTACAAATATCTGAATAAAAGACACAACAAAACCTTGCCAATATAAGGTACGCATTCTTGCCAAAATTTAATGTATGAAGTACTTACTCTTTATGTGTCCTCTTTGCCAAAAAGAAAAGCATTTATTTAAGATTACTGGTAACAAATATCAAGATGTGATTAAAATAAACACTATTCTGAAACAGTTGGCTCCTGAGTAACTGCATTATTTTTTTTTTCTGAAGTTAAATTAGGGCCTATCAGGATTTCGAATAAGCTTATCCTTTTAAGGAAGTTACTTTCATTTAAGTGTAGGTTGACTAGACTCAAAACCCTTGGTAATTTAGAAATGTTGCATGACTCAAGTAATATGCACACAGCTGCATCATCAATTCAACACACATACATTAAAAAGCACATTGTACCAAGATCAATGGAAGACATAAAAGTAGTAAGATACTGTCACCATCCTAGGGGATTTTACAGTTTAGCTAGGAGTGGAAACCCATAGAAATATCATAAACAGAAGCAAGTGCATAATAACATAGCTTGAAACAGATTCATAGCATAGGTAGGTGCTTAAACAGCAGTGCTTTGGCTATGAGTTAGCTTTATTACAATTTTATTATTGCATTAGCATTGAGAAAGATGATACCATTCATAAAATGGCACACTTTCATTTAGAAAAGGAACCAAAAAAAAAAATGTGAAGGGCAATTTTAACAGAGGGTACTATTTAGGTCAAAACATTTTGAATAAACATGTATAATGTACTTTTTACACAAATGCTAAAATAGGACAAAGACAATAAAGCAATGTTTGGTGAGTGGAAAACAAAATGGTGAGATGGCAAAGAGAATGGACCTTTTCATAATTCTATAAACTTTTCAAATTATGATTAGAAATCTAATTAGAAACAAATAAAGGAAATCATCAAAGGGCAGCATGACTTTAAACCTGAACTTTAAATCTGTAGCAAAAAATTCATCAATTTATTATGCATGTTCTTTATGCTCTCTCCTTTGAACTGACTACCAGCATGATGAAAGCCGGGAAGAGGGAATGCCAGCGTGTCAGATTAAGGAGGATGGAGGTGTCAGGGCCCAGGGCAGGCTGCTTTTAGATATTCCACAATGGTGTATTGATTATTTCAAACTAAAACCACCTGAAAAACAGCAGGAGCAAGAAGAGCTCTCTGACTCTCCTGTCTCCCTATGAAAGAAAACCTTATCACAGGAGTCCTAAAATCCAGCACCAAAAAGGCCTGCAATGCCTTACTCAAGCCCAAAACTTTGTAATGCCTTACTCCAGCCCAAACTTTATTTGTATTCCTCATTAATGAATACCCAAACCTTGCTTAGATTCCTTATGAACACTAATTTCTTTGTCCTGCCAATTTCTCACAAATGTTTTGTGTCTTTGTCTGAAAAGTATGAAAAGGTGCCTCGTGTGAACATTTCTTTGCGTCTCATTTTATGATCTGAGCATCATATTTGATTCTTTTGTGTGCATGCATTAATTGTGGGGTTTTTTTATCTTCTTAATCTAGTCTTGTGTCATTTTTGTTATTTCATTATTGGTCCAGCCATAAGAACTAAAGAAGGGTAGAAGAGGGGAATTCTTCCTCACCCCAACAGAAGTTATTTTCCTCCCAGCAATTCCTGCAATTTCTAACTATAAGTTCAGAGGAAAATATCAACTTACCCTGGCAATGCCAAGTGTTTGTAACTGAATTGTATTAAAGTTAGAATCGGTTTATATTAAATTTCAAAATTTGTGAAATTAGGCAGGTGAGGACATCCTCTAACACAGAATCCCAAACCTTAACTTTAACTTTCCTATCTTATCTCTTACTCTTATCTACGCCCTGTGTCCCAGGCAAAACCTAACTCATTTATGAACCCTAAGCATGTTCCTCTGCTCTACCAATACAGTTTTTGAAAAACATGTGATTTGAAGCTAAACCCATTCACTTGGCTTTTAACGTTGCCTCTTTTACTTAACTGGTTCTGGTACGCTGACAAAAAAAATTATTCACCTGAGCTATTATTTCCTTGTCAGGCTCAGTGAACGTGATTCTATTCTTCCTTCTGTTCTCTGTACCTCTGTTCTCTTGCACATGCTGTGCCTCTGCCCAGAAGAATTGCCTCTTCCATAAATATGGTGAAATCATAGGTGTCCTCAAAGTTCAGTTCATACATCACCTAAAGTTGAAACCATCCTGTCCCCTGCATAATAAACCAAGAGCTGAACCATTATCACTCCTCTCTCAAGGTGCACCTAAATTCTAGTTCTTTTAACATTTCTTCTATATTTGCTTTGTCAGCTCCAATAGATGGTAAGTGTCCCAAAACTAGAAAAATAAGATCTTTATTTTAATCTCCTCTGTTACACCAAGTTAATTTGTTTATACATATTTGTATAAACATAGTTTTGTTTGTAGCTATTTGTTTTTACTTATATCTACTTGTTACATATAGCTATTTGTAGTGAAAATAACATTGCTTTCTTCCAGGTCTTATAATATGTCACATCTACTAAAATTCTTTCACGTTTATAATCACGTTATGCTGCACATAATGCATGTTTGCACCTAAACTGTTGGGATAGAATTCCAAATAAAAATTAATCAAAGAAAGCACATGATTAATGTCAGTAAATCCTTCCTTTTTCTATATAATTAAGATGCCAACTCCTCAGACATGACATCCTAGGAGAAATTGCCTCTTGCATGGTGTCTTACGGTCATCATACTCAATGGTTCTAAAAATAGATATGACATGCTTTCCAGGGAAATCCTAAGTAATGGAGATATTTATAAATAACTTTGGCTTTGGATTTTGAAGGGTGCCTATTATTTTAAAGTATAAAGTATCTGATAATTTTACTCATTCTTTACTCAGGCTGCTATAGTTTTGGCAACTCTTGGAGCAACTGTTTCTACTAAAAGCAGAATAGGAAATAGAACATTCCTGCATGCTCTAGGTTTAGAGTGCAAAGATTTGTTCTATGCCAGCATCAGTGAAACAGAATGTCGAACCTGTTTCAGGGAAAATAGGCCACAAATTTGAAAGCAAGGGGGAAAAATAAAACACACACACAAAACACCTTCCCAAGTTCACTAAAGGGTGAAAAAAAGTGTCTGGGAAAATACTGCTTTTTAAAAGAAACTGGGGGGATTGCTTGGTCATCTCTGAAATCCAGGGCAATGGCAGGAGAAAGATTGGTAGTATAGCCCAACTCACAATCCTATTAGGTTCCCAGTAGCACTTAAAAGTGAAAGTTTATCTTTTTTAACATATTATTTTATTTTTTCCATCACCATTTATTCCCTCTATGCACTCTTCCCCCTCCACCCATTCCTTGACTATTCCGAGCCTCCCTTATTTGAGGAAAGCTGCCCTGTGTGGGTAATCAGGGGTCCAGAGCCAATTCCTCTCAGGAGAGCAGGCAGCAAGACCTGAGAAGAGCAGGGATTTGAGATGGATACAGTTTGGTTCTCAGAATGGCTTCGTGCTGTATACGGATGAACATCTTCCTTTCTTTGGGATTTTTTTTTTTCTTGTTAAATGGAAATAACAATTAAACTCACTTCCCAGGGGCCCAGGGCAGCTGCTTTAAGCTATCCCACAATGACATATGGATTATATCCAGGTTTTCAATGGGAATAAAAAGAGCTAATACTAAATACAAATCCAAGCAAAAGTTCTTGCCCTCACTTCTTTGCATTTAACTCTGTATTTCTGTATTAATTAACTTTATAGGAATAAAGACAGTAAAAATGAGCCTTTCCCACCATTCCTAAAATTAACTCTGTATTTCTGTATTAATCAGAGTTCTTCAAAGAAACGTAACCAGTAGGATGTGTGTATGTGGGTATGTTAGAGGAGAGAGGGATATATATATATATATATATATATATATATATATAGAGAGAGAGAGAGAGAGAGAGAGAGAGAGAGATAGATAGATAGATAGATAGATAGATAGATAGATAGATAGATAGATAGATAGATAGAGATTGACTTAGTTTAACAACTGCGGAGCGGGCAAGTCTGACATCTGCAGGACGTGAGCATAGGCTGGAGAACCCAGGAGCTGATGTAGGCAGCTCCATTGTGAAGGCAGGTCTGGCATCACAATTCCTTCGTTCTCGGGCAACTTCAATCTTTTCTCTTAAGGCCTTCAACTGAGAGCATGAGGCCCACCTACACTGTGGAGAGTAATCTATCTGCATAACTAAAAATATACTGATTTAAATATTAGTCCCATGTAAAAATATATTAGCAGCAACTACATAGGCATTTGACCAAAAACTGGATGCCATGGCCTGGCCAGGCTGACACGTGGTATTAATCACATTCCCTAATGTGGCAAACCTTAGGCCCATTCCAAGGTAAGCTCAACCCAGAAACCCCACGTATACCAAACAGCTTGTGCACTTCACTGACAAAGGAAGATAGGAAGATTCCAAATCCTCAGGGTGTCAATAGGCCTTATCCATTCATTTAGCTAAACCTTACTAAATAAATTCTTAGTATTAGTCCCTTCGGTAGGTATTTTTCTCCTAAAATTAATTTACCCATCTCTTTTTCACCAGATCGTAAGGAATAAATATACAAAGTTACAGAAGCCTATAACAGGAGGGCCTGACAACGTTTGGGGAGTCAGAGAAAGCCCCCCTCAGAAAGCGATATCAAGGCTGGAAAGTGAAGGATGAGTATACGTTAATTGTATAATGAAAAGTTAATTACACTTTGCAGGTGGGGAGAAGGGAAGCGATCCTAGGAGAAGGAGTAGTTTACATGTGGCCCCTGAGATATATAAAGGGCTTATTACAAATAGAAAGCTAGGAAGGAGATAGGAATAAAGACAGTAAAAATGAGCCTTTCCCACCATTCCTAACCTAAGAAAACCACAGGGAACTTTGGTCCTAGAGAATAAGCACTGTATTTCTTGGGTTAATCAGTTATCAATTTGAAGACTGATTATATCCTTTCTCTATCAAAAGAGTACTACTAATACGAGTGTTGATATACTCCTTTATCAAATTGTAAGTCAGCTCAAAATTCATAAAAGTGAAAACAATTACCGAAAGAAAAGACCTGATGCTGACTGTAGTAGATACAATGAACTGTAACGCAGCAACCATCATACCTTCTAAATAAGTTCTGGTACCAATTCCAATGTGGTGGTGGTTGGGAGGGGGTTCCCCACACTAACAAAGCAGTTCTTGGGACACCAACTGGGTGTCCTACAATCCACCTCAGTTCTGACACTACCTACCAAATGATAGCACCAGATTCCATAGGTTAAGGATTCAGTTTTATAAGACTGCCTCCCCCTGACTTCTGAGTCAATTGCAAGCCAGGTGTTATCTGTGCTAACTGGCTATGAATTAGACACTCCCAAGACCCCTCCTCGGGTTCCATTAATTTGCTAGAGTGGATCACAGAACTCAGAGAAACATTTTACTTACTACTAGTAGATTACAGATTTACTGTAAAAAGATTAACTCAGGAACAGTCAGACTAAAGGTATGCTTAGGGAAGGTCTGGGGAAAGCACAAGGAGCTCATGACCTCTCCGGGTGCACTACTCTCCCAGCACTCCAGGTGTTCAGCAAGCCAGCTTTCCTAACAGGAGTTCAGGTCTATAGTGAAGTTCCAACCCTCTAAACACTAGGTTGGTTCACCATCCTTAGGTTATCTAAAGGCTTTCTAAAAGTCAACTCATTAACATAACAAAAGACATCTTTTGTTTCTTGTCAGGGAAAATTCCAAGAGTTTTAGGAGCTCTGTACCAGAAACAGGGTTGAAGACCAAATATATTATTTCTCATTTTAAATCACAATATCACACCTTCCTAATCTGAGTTTCTGTGCTGTAGATTTTGGAGAACTAAAACCAACATTTCCCAGACTTTCCTGTGAGTGGGGTTCTCGATGTAATTTAATTTCAGCTTATTAGACACCATTACACAAGTGTGGAAAAGAGATGCCGTCCGCCATAAGAATGTTATGAAAGCATTTTGTCATTAGTGATAGTAAGACTTAGCTTGGGGCTTCAGTTTTTGGCTCCAGCAGTTGCAGCACAGTTTTGAGCCAACATTGACCCGGTAAATTCCTGTTCTCTGACTTGTAGCAAAGAGGATTCTAGTCAGATTATGCTGCAAAGTGACTCAAAATCACGAACATTTACAATTTCTCACAATTATGTGGATTGTCTGGATGGTTTCTCTGATCCTCAAGCAATTTGGCTATGGCCAGATGGTCACCTATCTAGGTCTATGGCTGGGATGGTGAAGATTGCTGGGTATGTCTGGGATGGCTCCAATTTCTGGGTCCTCTTGTTATTGGTGTAATTAGCTAGTTATTAATATTAATAAAGGGAAGAGAGAAAAGGGAAGTCAAACATTGATGCATCCTTCCCTTTCCCACTCTAATACGGGATCGTGCATGTGGGGGAAGGGACAGAACAAAGTGGGAGGCAAACACAGTAAAGTGAAAATGGGACAGGGCTTACCTGTCAGTGAACTTGAGAAAAAAGATAATTGGCTAGGGGAGTGGAGCCACTGCAAGTACACAAAATCTTGGAAACTTAACTGGTTAGTTTGAAGAAGCTCCTGGTTAAAATACTTAAAGAGCTCCCTCTTCTTACTTCCTCCTTGTTCTCTAGTGGTCAGTGGCCCACACCCGCCCATGCATTCACACATTCTCTCTCCGGGGCCATGCTGACTCCACACACAGGATGCGGGACTGAGCTGCACTTTACTATGGAACAGGAACTACTATATGCAGTGGCCTTGATTCTGGCCCTGCTGAAGACAAGGTTAGACTTTCTCCATGGTTGGAACCCCCTTAATTTTACATCATCAATGAAGCTTTCAGTGAAACCCCCTCCTCCCAGGGAGGCCTCAGGAAATTCGTTTCCTCCAGGCACCCCATTCCTCCACTTCCACTGATTGTATTCTCTCCTGTGGGCCCTCCTTTCTAGGAGGCTAGCTCTAATTGCAAACATTTTTCAAAGTCCTATTAGCCAAAGCAAATCACACAGTACAGTTGATTGAAAACATGGCAACAATATTTTGTAGCTCCTCCCTTCTACCATCTATTTCCCTTCTCCTTGAATCTTCTTCTTTATTCTGACAGGCAAACCATGGTAGAAATAACATGCAGTTTGGAATCCTTGCAGCTGCTGCTACTGCTCTTTTGGAACCCTGAGACGCCGTGCTGTGAAGACATCCAGTCTCACCTGGTAGAGGGTGAGGACACCTGGAGGAGAGCCAAGGTGCCCAGCTATTGTGAGTAAAGCCACCTTAGAAACTCCAGTCCCTGTCAGGTGATCAAAAGAGAGCATGTGCTGCTGTGCCCTTTCATTGTGTAAACATATAATCCTATCAAGCCCTTTATGCTTAAATCGCTGAAGTGAATTATGTTATTTGAAATTGAACTGTACTAATTGCAATTTTTGTCGTATTATATATGCATTCCAGCAAAAATAAAATCTTCTGGAATTGGAAAAGTTTTAACACTAATATATACTGCACTCACATGGTCTTTATACTCATTAGAGAAAATACTAGATACACACAAGGAAGTAAACAAAACCAATCCATAAAGCTACCAGAGGTAAGACTAGTCATATTTAGATGTGTTTCTATGTAATCTACATATGCTTACATAACTTTAAAACCAAACTCTGGCTTATTTATTAATATTATTTCTATCTTTTTACCACTTAACATTTATATTATTAATTATTTTTCTATGTCATTAAATATTTAAAATCATAAATTTGAATAATCATATTATTTCATCTTTCCAAACCTTTTATCAATCCTTGAAACCCAATGGCACAATAAAACAAATATAAAGGGAAAGACTAACTCTCCATTTTCAGCAAAGAAAAAAAAAAATGAAACCGCCCAAACTCCAACTGAAGAGAACCCCTCAATACCAAATACCATGAAATGAGGAGTGTTGATAAAGAGGGTAATTTACTCCTCTCTCCTCAGCAGGATTCACAGTCCTAACATATCCTGGTCAGCAGAGAGGGCTGACAATGATGCCCAGTGAAGGGCCAGACCTGCATGAAAACATTGTATGGCAGATAGTTTATCCTAAATATCAAACACATTTCAAACATTTTCATATTACTCAAAAAATAAAGTTTTTGAGGGTGACAATCCATCCACTTTATGTATTGATGGTATTTTACAATATAAAAATTTGATTACAATTATTCTGTTTTACAAATGTAGAACATACAAGGAGGAATAACATAAATTAGGACAAATGAGAATACCAATCATTAACAAAATGACAAATATCACTCACTATGTTTTGCTCCATTTAAAAATAATCCTTTTATCCCATGAATGGAACTTCTAAGTTCAAATTTGCTGACAGGGTGATTTTCCTCTTGACTCTCATGCTTTTAGTGAAAATTAAGTTGCACAGAAACTGCCACTCTGCAGATGTTTTGGTTAGGCTACTTGTAATTTATAGATAATGTAAACTCTAAAGATCACAATCTGTAGTATATGTACTAAAAGACTTGATCATCTTCAGCTTTTACATATTTAATCACGAAGTTTTTGGACGAAGAAAAAAAGAGGAAGGCCACATACTTTCTTCAGCTCTTTGTATTTAATTCACATGGAAATCAAGGCAATTTGCTCATCAAGAGCTATGGAATTTCTATTTTAAAGGTATTTCTATTTAAAGAGAAAAATGGAACTCCCATTTGACCCAGTGATCCCACTTCTAGGAATATATCCCAAGAAACTAGAAACACCAATCAGAAAGGATATATGCACCCCTATGTTCATAGCAGCAAAATTTACAATGGCTAAGATTGGGAAACAGCCTAAGTGCCCATCAGCAGATGAGTGGATTAAAAAACTGTGGTACATCTACACAATGGAATACTACAATGAGGTAAAAAAGAAGGAATTCTTACCATTTGCAACAGCGTGGATGGACCTGGAGAGCATTATGCTAAGTGAAATAAGCCAGTCAGAGAAAGATAAATATCACATGATTCACTCATTTGTGGAATATAATGAACAACATAAACTGATGAACAAAAACAGATCCAGAGACAGAGAAGCATCGATCAGACCGTCAAACCTCAGAGGGAAGGTAGGGGGAGATCAACCAAAGGACTTGTATGCATGCATATAAGCTTAACCAATCGACACAGACACCAGCTGGGTGAGGGCATGAGTTGGGGGGGGGGGGGGGGTTGGGGGATCAGGACACATATATAATACCTTAATCAATAAAGAAAATATAAAAATTTAAAAAGTCACTTAAAAAAATAAAGCTATTAATGACTTCCAAAGAATAAAGGCAAAAATTTCAAGCAGGCAATTCTGAATCCTAACTTTTTAATGGCAAAATGTTTCTTTCATAATAATTTAATTTCTATCACTATAGGCATAACATACACAGATATTAATGGCCGAGCACAGCAAACCCAAGGATTTAAAAGGCATGAAACTGGTTGCATGGACTTGAATGGTCAATTTTAATCCTATTATTGCAAGTTGAGAATTGCTAAAATTATTCATGAAATTTAAAGATTTATCCAAATACTATAATATGATTTATGTATATGCATGAATTATTGTGCAATGTTTTTGCAAACTATACACTTTTAAAATTCTAAAAAAGAAAACACACAAATAAAAGTTGATTCCAAAATCAGGAACTACTTCCAACAGTTTTTCAAAATAGAACTATTGGGAAATGGTAGTTACAGATCTACACAGAAATATAATAAACACAAACTAAAATTTATAGTTTATAAAATGCCATCTAAATTCTTTTTTAAAATCTAAATAGTTTTCTTCCTGTTTATGAAACTTGAGGAAAATGAATTGGAATAACAGGTATAAAAATAAAATATATGTTGTTTAGATTTTTCTATTTTAATTTTTATTGTTTTGTATAAGTTGATATAAGCTGATGGAATGAATATAAATTTACATCATAGCTGAAAAGAAACTTATGGAGACTTTTTTTCATGATATAAATAACACTAATTCTTGAAATCTCAGGTGTTGTTTTGATTTTCTTTTTTCATTCCCCTTATAAGTGTATAGTTCTAGAATAGTGATTTTGTAGTTAATTTGTGAAATAGAGTCAATAAAGGAAGGCGACAAGCATTATTTTCATGCCTGTTATGATAACATTATTGTATATGCATAATAGATTGTTTAACAAGACATTAAAATGATATTTTTATATGATATACTTTATAATGAGTGGATCTTATATTCTAACATTATTTAAAAAACACACATTTGCCATTTCTGTTTATAGATACAATTGAACAAAACATTGATCTTTAACTCAATGACCCCAAAAAGCAGTATTTAAAAAATACTGAAGGAAAAAAGTTTTGTTTTGACTATTCTTGCTGTTTTTACATTGCATAGCAATATTTTTTTAAACATTAGATTTCACAATGCTTTGAATAAAATACAAATCCTCATCAAAAATTCTTTACTTGATTAACCTTGAGGATATTGTTTTTTCCTTTCACCTCATGATTACTCCTCATGGCCTTGCCCTACCCTGTGAACTTCACCTCAGTTCTCTATCTTAAGTTGTTGTCATTTTTAATCATACATAATGTACTCATCTGAAAATTAACTTAGATTACTTTCTCCAATTATTTACTAAGTACCCTTAGTAAAATTATTAAGTACCCTTACATGAAAAATACTATTCTTAGCTCCTTAGATTTGTTTACTTCATGTGGCAAGTCCCATAGCTATTGAGAGACCTATAATAGGAAAGTCTGTTTGCTTTTTCAGAGGACATTGCCAGTTTAATTATCTGCCAAAACCCAAACTCATCATTTCTGAACCATACTTGACCCAACTTGAACCAACTCCCCTATGCAAATCCCTCACTTGTGCCAATGGCATAATCATCAAAATGCAGGCCTTTCCCTTCCCTCTGGTACTTCATTTAAAACATTTATCCCCTTGTGCCATTTTAAATATCTCAAACTGATCACAGTCCTTTTCATCACTGCTTTTCAATTGCAACTGTTTTAATCACAGTATCTTTGGATTACTGCAGAAGCCCCATCACTGGCCCCTTTAGGGTGTCTGGCCCCCGATATCCCTACCAGGGTAGTCAAATTCTGCTAACTTAAACTTCACTTAATCTCTACCTTCATAACCGCGTGCATGCCTTCCACCATGCTCATCATCAAATTCCAGCTAAAGTGCTTCACTCTCTTCAGATTAAAATCCAAGGTGCCTAGCCTAAATAACAAACTCTCTCACCTCTCCCACCTCAGTCTAGAGTGCACCCATACCTCTACACCAATCTCTACACAACTCAATAGTCCACAACCCTATGTAATCTCTGTTAAACCTGTTTCCTTCACCTAAATTATATTCTTTCCAATCTTGGAAAGTCCAATCTAAATCCTAATGGCCATGGGCCACATTGATCTTCTCTTTTTGACCACTTACAGTGCTTGCTTCTCCCCAGTAATGACAAAAATCTTAAATAAACTTCTCTTTTTGGGTATGTAATAAATACACTCCTTATTTCTATAACTCGGGTAGTGTGTCACTTTGAGGAAAAAACATTATTTCACAAATGTTTCATCCTCAGGAGCAGCAAATGTTTCATCCTCGGCATGCGGCCGCCTCAGCGGCTGCGTGTCATCAGAAATGGCTACCACGCGTGTCATAGGTTCGCCATCACTGGACTAGACTAAGAAGAAGGAAAACAGCAAGAAACATTATTTTCTTTCTGCCAATTATCCAACTTATATAAATTCTCTACATGCCATCCACAACCATTGTAACATGCCATGAACTAAATATGTTGCTAAAGAGAAGAAGGCCATGGCAAAACTCAATCCTATTCCTTGACAAGAGCATAAAAACAAGACTTATTATGAGTAAATATAAAATTGTTATGCTACTGAAGCATTTAGAGATGAGACATTTTAAAACCCCATTATGGTTTACTTTATAAAAAGTTCAACTTTATATTTAATTGTCTTCACTCTATTAAGTATGCCTTGCATATGCCAAGAAATTTAGATACACACAGTTGTCCCTCAGTAGCCATGAAAGAATGGTTCCAGGACTCCCATACATACCAGAACCTGCAGATGCTCAAGTCCCTTATATAAAGTGATGTAGTAACTGCATATAACCTACACACATCCTCCTATATAATTTAAGTTTATACACATTTTAAGGAAATTCTATTATAACTATGTTTATCAACTATCAAGAGTTAGCTTTATTTTCCCAATTTATATTAATGAAGTTAAAATCTGATTTTAGTCAGTATTATTCACATTTTGCATATAAATTTCAGCCGACAGTCTACAGTTAAGAATTCTCAAATCTTCTTTCCCTTTTTAAGCAAATCCCTATAGCAAAAGAAAGCAAGAATTAATAGTAGTTAATCCTTCCTAGTGTTTGTGTGTGCATGAGAGATTAGTGTAAAAAATGGTTACTGCTGTGTTAACTTTTATTACTCCAGCTGTTAACCAGATGTTCAAAACAAGTAAATCGCCCTAGAATGTTTTTCTAAATTCTTCTTCTTAATCTGTTAAATTATGCAAATGCTAGAATATTTTTAATCATCTACCTAAAGTCCTGGTACAAAATTAGCATGATATAAGAATCCTGGAGTACGTAATTTAAATGCAATACCTTTACAATGATACAGTATAAAAATAATTAGTATTTGGGGTTAATGGGATACATTTCTGATGTAATAAAACTGTAATGCATATAAAAATCAAGAAACGGACTAAAGATATATTTATTGGGGAATATGTTTACATAGCACATATAAATGTAAAGTATGTTCAAGAAAATATACAATAATGAAGAGAAAATGAAAATAACCTTAAATGTTCTGGTATATGTGAACTATTCAGATGACTATCCTTTAGTTATCTTTTTCTTTTTGTTTTATGACTCACATTGACCTACATAAATTCTCTGAATTCCCCTTTTTAGAATAGAATAGCTCTTCTTTTTATGAAGAAAAATAATTTTGTTTTGATTACATCCCCTCAAGAAACTCCTATTCCTAAAACATTGAATCACTACCATTCAAAAAGAAGAGTTTGCATAAGCTTGATTTTCAGTACTTGAGTATTATCACAATTAAGAAAACTCCACAATGAATGATTTTAGTAAGAGTTTATGTTTTTTCCCCAATAGGATAGAATGCATATTCAGTGCCCAGGCAAATAAAAGTTGAGAATTTTAAAAGAGCATATTAAAATTAATTTAAAGACAAAGATTAAATATTCCCTGAGTTAGAAAATGAACTTTTCACCTTCTTTTCTTTTTATCAGTATCTTGTATTTTCCAGTATCAGAGATGCTTAATCTAACTATAAACTATTTTTATCTAATATAAATGACACCTTACCAACTTAAAATCATTAAGTTATACAAGGAAAGATCATTGTAATTCTAATTTTATTTTGATCTTCTATGATCATAATTACAGAAAAGATTAAGCACTTCATCGTGCTAATGTGGTGCTAAATGAAGTTCAAGGTGATTAAACTGTGAACCATCTATACTCTTGTAACCTAAGAAATTCATATTTTATAGAAAATAATAAAACAGTACACTTATATATAAATATTTTAATTAACTGCAGATATATAAAACATTTAAAAATGTATATTTATGAGTAAAAAGTATTTCATAAGAATTGCATGTCTCATACCACGTCAAAATCAATACTGCCATTTTAATCACATGGAAGTTCCCTAGGAGAGATAAGCTTGAAGAGTCTTTAAATGATGAACTTGGTTAAAGAGGAAAGCTCCTTTATTAGTGAGGATCTACACTCAGTCTATGGCTTGGGAACGGCTAAGACTTGGAAGGAGAATTAATAGATCAGAGACTACTAATTATATGCAAGGAAATGTATTTTGGAGGGTTTAAAATAAAACTTAATACTTTGTACATTTAAACATCTCATAGTTACAAAGGATTGCATGAGTTAAGTACCTTTTGAATTACTGAAGTATATTAGATTGTATTTATCTTTACACAGTGGTGGTATACTGTGAGGATTAAACAAATACATTAAAGGTCTTAAAATGTATGTCCTTTGAGGACTCAAATTCAGCTCCTCCCTTTCTCAATGTGTTAGTGGGCAGGTCACTTTAGATTCTGTCTCAGATTCCTCATCTGAAAATTGGGGGTGATAGCAACAGATACCTCATAGGACTCTTATGAAAATTAAAAGAGTTAATATCTAGCCCTGGATGGTGTGACTCAGTTGGTTGGCACATCAACCCCTGCACCAAAAGGTTGGGGGTTCAATTCCTGGTCAGGGCACATACCTAAGTTGAGGTTCCATCCTTGGTTGGGGCTCGTATGGGAGGCAACTGATGGATGTTTCTCTCCCACATCAATGTTTCTCTCTTTATTTCTCCCCTCCCTCCCTTCTTCTCTCCCTGAAATAACCAATTTTTTTTAAAAAAAGTTAATATCTAAAATTGTACCTGACAAAGTAAGGTACTCCTAAGTACTTTGAATATAAAATAAATACACAAATAAATAAGTCCACAAAAATAATAGAAAAGTATAGGCGTGGTGGTCTATTTGGTTCCATTTGGATTCTCTTCAAAATATCCACTATACGTATGTGGTAAATTTCTACTGATGGATTTCTAAAGTGGCCATCCCTCACTGATGTCAACATAACAGAAAAGCTGTTGACCTGAGGGGTTACCGTGTGCAATGCCTGTTGTAGCAAGCTATAAGTTAAAATAAATATTTAAGCTGACAAAATTTGAACTAAGCAAGGTATGTTTTTAAAATCTGAATACAGTTCCACCTATTATTTTTGCTACACTATTCAAAAGCCCAAAACTGAGGGTTTTTAAGAAACATTTACCAAGTATTAAGTTTGCCAAAACTCTTCACAAGTTGATTTATTATTATTATTATTATTATTATTATTATTATTTAAGTTTATCTTTATTGTTGACAGTATTATAGATGTCCTCTTTTTTCTCCATTGATACTCCTCCAATCCGCATGCCTCCTCACCCCCCAGGCCTTCACTGCACTAAAGAACTTATATGATTAATCATTTTAAATAGAAAGTAACCAACAGGCATTTTCTTTATCTACTAAATCTGATGAGTAATCCCATCAGAAGAGTGCATGGCTGGCTGCTAGGTCACATCTGGCCTCTGCAATACTCCCATGTAAGGCCTGTAGAGGACAGATTCCAATCTGTAATCTTTTCAGGACCGAAACAAAAGCACTTTGTGAAATTATGAATCCCTTCCACATATCCCTATTTTAGACTGTTGCAAAATTTATCCTGATATAAAATTTACCTAATTTGATTCCTTAAAGATTAATTTCCTGATATGCACAGAGACCCTTGTTTATTTATATGTAGTTTTGTTCCCCAGAGAAAATAAATAGTTCTGTAAAATTACAGTTACTCCCAGATAGCTTTTATTGTTTTGTTTTCTTTTTGGCACTTGGAACAAGTTTTCAGCAAGCTTTCATCTTCATCTCTACTTCTTCTCTAATGCTAACTCTTGATTTTCTCAAGAAACAAAAGAGAAGAAAGGATATGTTTATTTTCAAGCTGTTTATCTGACTGGTATAAAGCATGGAAGCTGATGGTGAAGTAACTAATCATATTTCTCAAATTCATCTCTAGATGTCAAAAGCTAGAACTGGGTACAATTGAAGTCAAACTTTAATTTACTGTGGGCAGCCTAACACTTAAGGTTTTTCCATTTCTTAAAAATCTAAGAGAACTGACCACTTTTGCATTATTTGTGGATTAATCTTAAAATTGTTTGTTGTACAGATTACATTTTGAAAAAATGGAATGACATAGAGATTACCTATATTTTACAGACACAGAAAATGTGATTTACAAATATCAAGCAAACTGCCTAAGGTCATGAAGCTAGTGGAAGGCAGGACTGGGATTTGAACTGAAATGTTTGAAGCCCAAACTGTTACTGCTTCCATGGATATAGAAAATAAAAAGGGAAACCAAGGGAACAGCATTTTCCTAAGGACAGAAGGTAGAGTCTTACCTAAAAATGTCAAGTCTAAAATGCATCTAACAATTTGTGACATTATCACCAGAGGACAGAACCATTTTTTTCACATACACACAACCCAATGATCTATTACACTTAATACACTTAATTGAATATACATGATACTGTTGGCAATAACAACAGCAGCATTTTGGGATGCCACTTTCCATTTCCTAAATGGCTTTCATCTAGCCTGGCCTGCGTGGCTCAGTGGTTGAGCACTGACCTATGAACCAGGATGTCACAGTTTGATTCCCGATCAGGGCACATGCCCGAGTTGTGGGCTCGATCCCTAGTGGGGAGCCTGCAGGAGGCAGCCGATCAATGATTCTCTCTCATCTATCTCTCTCGCCCTCTCTCTTCCTCTCTGAAATCAATAAAAATATATTAAAAATAAATATAAATAAATGGCTTTCATATACAGTACAGATTTACTTTCCATACAACCCTATGAGTTTCAGATGGCCATTTTTATTTTTATAACTGAGCAAACTGAAGCTCTCTCTGAGAGATGATGTGTTTGCCTGAAGTTACTCCAACCATAAAGGCTAAGCTCATCCAGAAGGCAGTTGGTCAGGCTTCTAATCCAAGGGCTCTTCCAAATAAGAAGGACTATAGAGTTAGAGATTGAATCACTTTGCTAATTCCCCTTTTCTGTAATGGCAAAAAGCAAACGTTGTATAACACCGAAAATGTTTTAAAAAGTATAATATTTTTTAAAATATAATATGGATTTATATTTTATAGATATTTTCTTACATTAAGCCTTATTAAAAAATGTGAGAAAAAAGACAGCAAGCAGGATATTTTTCTAAGCGATCTGTTTCTGCTCAGAAGGAAAAAGGGATTCAAGGACAGACGAAGACGTAAATTAGTTTGCTCTATCTTTACGTGCCCACCAATCCTTCCAACGAAATCGATTACAGATTTTAACTGGACTTAACCAATGAAATATGAATGCATTTAAACCATGATATTATGGAGAAAAGAGGAGACTAAAGGGACATAAATATTTTCAGGAAAGTACCCAAAATGAGGTTGCATTGGTTGACAAAATACAATGGACACTTTCTGATGACAGTGGCTTCAATTTTTGGGGAGGAAAACATTTAGGGCAATTACCCTTTATCACACAATCTGTGAATATCACTCACTAGTACATTTTAAAAGAAAAAATGGTGATGTTGTGAACAGAGTGGTTCATTATTTAAATGAGTAAAGGAGAACAAATACAGCAGTTTAACCCTGTTTTCCTGAGGAACATGAGGATTCAGAGGGAATAAAGGATTAAAGAGAGAATGCATCTCTGTAGACTAACCCATCCAGCAGGCATTTTAATTTCTCTGAGGTCAACTAAATAAATGGGTTACTTTTTATTATGAATCAAAATTTTATTTGTTGTATTAAAGAAATCTAATTTAGTAAAGAGTTCCAGAATCATCCATCCAATTAATAAAAGTTAACATTTATTGAGCCTCTACTTACTACACAGTCCAGGGTCAGGTAAATTATTTGACATTAAATACTTCATTCAATCTCTGTGTTGCGTCACAAAATAATCACCTCTTCATGGACAAAGAAACTGAGGTTTAGAGAGGTATGTGATGTCCTCAGGGCCAAAAAATTAGAAATGGAGAAAACTGGATTTAAACCCAGGAAACCTGACTCTTAAGGACCTAAAACATGAACCTGAATTTACCGCTGTGGGAAGTGTGGGGTCCAATTAGTGACAAAGTTCCAAGGAAAACAATCAATGATTAAGGAGACCATCACACACCATTCATTTGCTATAAAACTGATACATGACTTTTTCACAAATACAAATAAATTGTTCGCTTTTGAAAATTACATTTATTTTCAACTTTCTGAAACCTGTTTGGCAGTGATTTCCTTTTAAATCCTAAGTAAAACTTTAATTTCTGACCTCTAAGATGACCCACAGTATACTGTTCTGAATATATTTATTAAAAGACTCCCAACTAAATTTTCAAACAAAGAAACGTAAAGTTTAGAGCTTCCATTACAAAAAGTATTTTTATCCTTTGTCATTCTTATGATCTTCTCTTCAGCAACTCCAGTTAAATTTATATTTAGCAAGTATTTAGTCAGTAAATGCAGTTTAACACGGAATATATTCCCAAACTATTTTAAAATGTTTACCTTTTCAAATTACATATGCATATAATAACTGTAAGCATTTACTGCCGAAGTTCATATATAAGTGATTCTTGTGTGTGTGTGTGTGTGTGTGTGTGTGTGTGTGTGTGATATAAACATGTGGGCAGCAAACTGACAATTCACTCTATGCGTGATTTTTCCTTGGAACACAAAACTCAGTGTTTTCACATTTGTTTTAATTTCTCAGTTGCTCAATGGCCTCTGTACCCCTCTTTGAATTCTGGAGAGCATCTCATAATTAATGAGCTTATCATAATCCAAACTACTTGAGAACAGGGAAACCGGGGAAATAGTGGAGGCACAGCCCAGCGGAGCAAAACTTGTCAGGGCGCCACTGGCACTGGGAAGAACCTCACTCCCACGAACTCACAGAGACTTGTTTAAGGTTCACAGCAGCCTAGTGTTCCCCTCCCGCCTCTCAGGGGAGGTTAGGATACTTCTCAATGTGACAAAAGCCCACCTACTCAAAGGGGAGGTTAATTATTGCCACATAATTAACCTCACAAGGAAACTGTTAAGATTAATGAAGCAGTGCTTACTACGTGATTACAAGCTCCCCATGAGCTACCATAGAAATATTTGTTTACCAAAAGAAAAACACCTACACATCTACAGATAACAGATTCTGTGTAAATTATTGCAACATTGAATCTGTAGATCACTACATGTAAGTCAGAGCCAGAATGCCTGAGAAAGAAAGGAACAAAAGAGGAAGGGAAGGAAGAAAGGAAGGAGGAGGAAAGGGCAGAGTAGGGCAAGTTTGTACCTTTCAGCAAGAACTACCATGCCAAAACGAAAATTTTCCACTTAGCTCCGTGACCACCATGGCTCAACAAAAGACCACGAAAACCTGTAGGTAACTTTGAAAATATTGAAAAATCTAGGAAACGCTTTGAATAAATGTTGAAAGAATGGTTTCTTGTAATATAAATATACAGTTGTGGTAGTCATTTTAGTATTAACTACTTTTAATTAGGCTAAGCCAATAACATATTAGTACATAATACCTAAAATGAGTTACAGAGAGTTGTTTGTAACAAGTTCAAAAGCAGCTACCCCAGGGTACATTGTGGAATATGCGAGTGAGTTCCTCTCCACAAAAGATCATAAACTGAAATGGCCATCACATCATTAGAGTCAAAAGGCAGAACCCAATTACCTATGTGCCTTTTTAGCACCTTTTAGCACCATCCATCAACACAACTACTCCCCAATGCTCCCCAATTTGACATTATATCACCTGGAATTAGCTGGGCTAGTGACAAAAACAAACCCTAAGTGCCCAGTGTCTCAAAACAGAAAACGTTCTTCCTTGCTCATGCTTTGGGACCATCACAGATCAGCAGGAGTGCAGGACAGAGATCCCCGCCCTAGTCATTCAGGGACTCAGGCTGACAGAGTCCCTCTTCTCTGTAAGTACAGGTCTCTGTCTCCTGCATTCCTCCTCCAGCAACCCTCACAGTCCCATCTCTGGTCTAAACACAGCCTGGCTTCATTACACTAAGGTCTCTGCAAAGCAAAGGCAGAGACACCAATGCCTAGCAGGAGATAGCAAACGTCTACCAGACTGGATGAGACGTGACAGAGAATGCGTATAGGACACTGCCCAGAAGCATCAAAGATGCCTGAGAGGCATGATGATATACCGGAGGGGTTGCATAAAGGGTGGGTGTTAGGCCTGGCACTTACTGTGTTGGACCGGGAGGAGGAGGTTAGGGAGAAAAATTGAGCATAGACATATGTGGACCATAGGATCCTAGACAAATTATGAATTGTGTTCTAAGTAAAACGCAGAAAAAACAATACGATAGTTCTTACACATTCTCAGTGATCATAACATTGAAAATATTCTTTTCTCAGTAGAAGAAAGTTTCTAACATTAATTTATCATATGTGGCTTCACTGGAAGTTCTAGGATTTATAGTTCTGCAGTGTTTTTTCAAGCAAAGTTGCCTCTGGGATGAACATAAAAGAAAGGAGAACTGATTAAGCGGAGTCCTGGGCCTCCCACCCACTACAACCAAAGCAGCTCTGTTTTCTAAAATCTCTTTTGTATATATTTTTTAATTTTTTTAAATCTTTATTGTTGAAAGTATTACATATGTCCCCTTTTTTCCTCCATTGACCCCTTCTTAGCCCTTCCTTGCCCCCTGTCCCAGGCCATCACCATCCTACCGTCTGTATCCATGGGCCATGCATATATGCTTAAAAGTTCTTTGGATGATCACTTCCCACCCACCTACCCACCCCTGCCTTCCCGCTGAGATTGTACAGTTTTTTACATATTAGTTTTTATTAGGAAAAAAGCTTCCACTGCTAAGGGGATATAATAGTTGTATTAATTCACATCCTACATGTACTGATTTCTTTTCCCTTAATCAGTTCTTACTACTTAGTGGATTAAGTTCTATTCTGCTTCCAAACTCTCCTTGTTCTATTTCTGTGGTTTCTGTGGTCTCGGGATGCAGAGGCCAGAAGCAAGCAGAGGTAATATTTATTAGGGGTAAAACTCAGTTATGCCCTTCGTAATCAATCGAACACAAAAACATGGTTATCAGAAAATTCCAGGGAAACCACTACACAGGAGGAAGCCATACATTGTAAAGAAAACAGATTTTTCACATATGTTCTGTGCTGTGCCAATGGAACAATGGTGCCCGACAGCATTTACTTCATCATATTTAAAAGTAAAATCTATTGAATAATAAAAAGGCCATTGTACATGGGAAATTTCTCAGGTACTACTTAAAAAATCGACACTGTTTGCCCTCTACATTCTAAAACCAAGGCCAGCCAAAGAGAGCTGACCACAAGCTGACATGTCTGTAAAGGAAGCTGACCTCTCTGGGAAGCCAAAATAAACGAAAATTTCTGTCTACATTGCAGAAGCAGATCTTTGACAGTCTGCCAGATTTGCGTGGAAAAATTACGTAAACATATTTCCGTCTTCCTAAGGTGCCCTCTTTTCCACATTACAATTATTATGAGTAGCTGATATAAGAACTATTTCAAAGGCATCCAGTATACATTAAATATTTGTTGTTTTTGCCTATTCAGAACAACTGTAAACTGTTTCAACAGAAGTTTAGAAAAAAAGCAGTTTAACCTTTTGTTTTTTTTAGAAATTACTTCTTTTCCTCTTTGATGTAAAAGAGAAATAGACTAACACAGAGGAAAAAAAACCTGTAATTTTCTGTATGAAAATATAAGGTCAAACTTAGCTGCCTCAATTTCTTTTTGAGAATGAAATAAAGAAGGAAAAAATAAAAAAAGCTTTGTGTGTGTTTTGTTTTTCTTTGTTTTGAAAGAGACAGTGAAATCAAAATGCAAAATGAAATCAAATTAGCAACTGAAATTTGGTTTTAATTTCATATTTCTATTATCTTGATATAAAATTGGAGCTAAGTCTTAATATATCAGAATTATTTTATATTTTATGTGGGAGTCTTAATGTTATTTGTGTTTAATTATCAACTCACAAAACTTTCTTTGACTCTCCAGGCCAGTTCAAATGTTCTGGAGTCACATCAACATTGATATATACTAGTATATATATGAATGTATACATATTACATAATCTAAAAACAAGCTAAGCAATCAAGAAACCAACAAGTAAATATAGAAAACACTTAAAAACCCTAAATTTAATGGAGTTATGAGGATGACACATACTGAGTTCAGATTTAGTGTAAAAAATACCATTTCAGCTGAGCTTAAATGGCCAACTGATTTTCATTTTCCATATTTTAATTACTTAAATTATTATTATTTATCTGTTAACTTGGCATGCTCTATATACTAATCAGCAAGGGGGCTAATTATTATATAAGACCTTTTAGTGCTTTAAAAGTAAGGATGAAAACTTTAAAATGTTGGTTTTGAACCTTCTGATAAGTAATCAGAAATCCCCCCACCACCAAAATTATACATTCCGGTGTTAGTCAGGGTCCCAGTAAGAAACTGACAATGTCCTCATTTACGGTAATTTGAGAAGCAAGTAAGGCATGGATATGCTCAGAGAAACCAAGGAGAGAAAATACAGTTTTTGGGGTTAGAAACATTGGGGATCCATTACTACCCATAGGTCCAAAGGGGTGGGAGAGAATGGCTGCCAGAGCTCAGTCTGCAGATTCATGTGGAAATCCTATATAATAAAAATATAGTAGGCAAATTGTCCCCGCAACTGGGAATTTGTCCAGGAGTTCGACCAGGGGGTGGGGCTGACCGGGGGAAGGGAGGGAGGTCCTGTCTGGCAGCCGGCAGCCGCTAGGGACCCTACCAGTGCACAAATTTCATGCACTGGGCCTCTAGTATTATGTAAACAGGTTTTTGTCTTCCTAAGTTGCCCTCTTTTCCACATTACAATAATTATGAGTAGCTAAGGACAGAAGCTGTGACTAAATAGAAGGGACTCTGACCTTACTCTTCTCTCATCCTCAAAAGTACTTCTCAGTGTACCATAACTAAAAAATGTAAGACATGTTCTCTCTCTAAAACACAGATTTCACTCGAAATTCACAATGAAATGAAAATCCAAGATAGATCTTTCTAAATCATTTAGTAAATCTAGACAGACTCTGAGTTTGAAACCTACTGCTCTTTAAATTTAATGAGCTTAGACTGAAAATCAATAGTGTTTTTTGAGATGTACATCACATTTGTTTAAATAATATATACCAAACAGAACAAAAATGTAATCTAAAATTTAATTTGTAGAGCTTAGTCTGTATTAAGTAGTAGAGCAAAGTATACTCTGATTATTGTCCTGGCTAGACACCACCTAATTTTTTTAAATGATTGCATCTATCAAATATTAGATCTAAATGACTGAGTCTCTTTTACATTATAGAGATGGTATTAAATATAAATTCCAATATGACTTATGTTCAGCTGAAATAATGTTCCCATCATATGTTTGCTGATTGGGATTCCATCAATGAGGTAAGTATTGGACTGATATTGATATAGTACCTTATAAATTGGGAATTTGTGATTCAGATTTTAGTGCTTCGGAAACAAACAACAACAAAAACCACACACACACATCATAAACCCACGACTCTGAAATTCTTCAGTTTTTCATTTGAACCAATTTGTATTAAAATTGTTAGAGAAAGGAAAACCACAGTCTTTAGGGGATTCTATGTAATTAGCACTTTTTAATGGAGCAACTACTACAAGTCTCACAGTTATTGCCTAAATAAAATAATATATGCAGCAGAGATTTGCAAACTTTAGGTTTTATGTATTCTTTTAATTTATAAAATGTTTATTAAAATGATTTACTTTTTAGGAGATATATGTAGATGGAGCTTCTCTTTAAAAATGTGCTTATTGGAGCCCTAACCAGTTTGGCTCACTGGATAGAGTGTCGCCCTGCGGAGTGAAGGGTCCCAGGTTCGATTCCAGTCAAGGGCATGTACCTTGGTTGTGGGCACATCCCCAGTAGGGCGTGTGCAGGAGGCAGCTGATCGATGTTTCTCTCTCATCGATGTTTCTAACTCTCTATCCCTCTCCCTTCCTATCTGTAAAAATCAATAAAATATATTTTTTTAGATGTGCTTATTGGAGAATAAATTATTACTGTTTAGATATGCAAGTGTAGAAATTGTTTTTTGTGTGTGTGTGTGTTCATTTTTTTAAATTTAATCCTGACCTGAGGATATTTTTTCATTGATTTTTAGGGAGAGTAGAAGAGAGAGAAAAAGACAGAGAGAAATATCGATGTGAGAGAAGCACATCCATTGATTGCCTCCTGCAGGAGCCCCAACCATGGCCCAGGTTGGGGAGGAGCTTGCAATCAAAGTATGTGTCCTTGACCAGAATTGAATCCGGGACCCCTTGGTCCACAGACCAACGCTCTATCCACTGAGCCAAACCGATTCGGGCTAGAAATTGTGTTTTGGTTTTTTTATTATCAAATTTTACATATTTTCTTTAAAAAGGAGGACTACCAGTAGAAATATCATGAAATAACACTGTAATATACTCACCCAGAATGAATATTTATGTTTATATTCATACTAGGTGAGTGTTCATACTAGGTATTATATTTCTGAGAATAAATATTTCTGTGACATTTACCACCTTATCATATTTATTTCTAGAAAATAATTTTACCAAGGTAATGTTCTCTGGTTGACTTCATAACTGATTTAATGCTTTTTTTTTTGTTATGCCTAATTGCTTTTAATTTGTATTCTAAATATTATAATTTGATATATCAGTTTTCCATGCACATACTTGCTGTTTTCCAAAATAACTCTCAATATCCAAATAAACTTGTTATTTACAAGATATAATTTGAGAATATAATGTCTAGAATTAGGTTAGCAGGTAAATTATTTCATACATGGTAGAAACCAAAGAGTAACCATTTGACCTTTAATAGCATGTTCCAAGCATAATGAATATGTGATAGAGGATTGGTTATGAGAAAAATGCACATCAGCAAACATGTCAGATTTCCAAAAGGAATGCCTGTTCACTCAATTAATTTTGAGAGAAACCGATCCATGCTAATGTATTTTATTATGCATTTGTTACTTATCGCACCTTCTGTGCAAACTAGAAATATATTACTTTAGCAGATATGTAGCTAGGTCATTCTCTGCAAGTGAACAAAATACTAAATGACCGTTGAAAGATTATTGAACATAGAGCATTTGGCATTTTATGAAGTCTTATAGATAGCACTTCGTAATTTTGTTTTTAAAAGTATAAGAATCTTCAAATGAGTGCTAACAAAAAAAAATTTTTTGTTTACTTTTAAATATCTGAATATGTAAGGCCTTAGGGGACTCTAGGGGCTCACTAGTCAGTAATAACTGATCACAGGTCCATATGTTTCTTCAAATGCTTTAATATAGATGAGCATTTAAAGAATAATTCCTTTTCAAAACAGATATCAAAATATGGTTTAATTTTGCATAGTGCAGCAAAGAGTGAAATACTTGGAAACTTTGATTTAAATGGCTTTGCAGGCTCTCAGCAATGATATTCAAAGGACAGTGTCCCAGGCCTAGAATGACTCACACACCACTAGCTTGATCTATTTGATGTATTAGTCATCCCTCCATCAACACAAACGTACTGAGATGCTATGTTTTTTTCATCTAATACAAAGGAGACATACATTCAAATGCTTAATGATCCTTTGTTAAATGCCCCTACATTTTCCTAAACAAGTTCAAATAATTCAATGACAATCTACTTCATTACTTATTATCAATTCTCTATCATTTATAGTCAGAAGGCAAAAAAAAAGGTTTCAAGAACTAAATTAAGAGTCTAATATAACTGGGACTAAGTGTTTTACATGTGTAATCTCATTTAATGCAATCCTCTATTACAGTAGATTGATGATGAGTCAAGCTCAGTCACGCTTAGTCAACTTGTCAAAGATACTACAAGGTGGCTGAGTCACTTTGGGGACCCAAGTATATCATACACCCAAACAGACCTTTCATTTCAATGAAGTGACACATTAAGAAAAACAACATACCTCTCTGATTTTTATTAGTTAATTGAATTGCGAAGCATTTCCTCAGGGCTGACAGGAAGTAAGATATTCCAAGCCATTAATTTTATTGTTTTTATAAATACATGATGTCATTTCCTGTTCTCTCCTGAACCCTGAGAAATAAGCATTACTAACCTAGTATGAGTGGGGAAAAGTAGTATTACAGAATAACACAGTTATGATGTGGAAGAGCAGATTCAAACTCCGCTCTCTTTGGTTAGGATCTTAAAACTCAGCACATGACATTTTGAAAAGAAAAGTTTATTTTTGAATAAAGATTGATTTCAGATCCAAGGGCCAGATGATTATTAGAGGTAATACATACCAGACTTATTTTAAAGAATACTATCCTATCTAATAAAGAGGGAATATGCTAATTGACTGCCACACCCTCACAAAGATGGTGGTGCCCAGTCCCCTCAACCCCACCTCATCCAGCCAGAGTCCCCAAGTCCCCTCAGCCCCACCTCATCCAGCCTCAGTCCCCCAGCCCCTCAGCCCTGCCTCACCCAGACCCCGCAGCATCCAGCCTCATCCAGCCTCAGTCCCCCAGTTTCCTCAGTCCCACCTCATCCAGCCTGAGTCCCCCAGTCCCCTCACCCTTGCAGGGCAAGGCAGTTGGAGGCGATCAGGCTGGCAGGAGAGGGCAGTTGGAGGTAATCAGACTGGCAGGGGAGGGCAGTTGGGAACGATCATGCCGGCAGGGGAGCAGTTAGGCGTCAATCAGGCCAGCAGGGGGCTATCAGGCTAGCAGGCAGAGTGGTTAGGGGCAATCAGGCAGGCAGGCAGGTGAGTGGTTAGGAGCCAGCAGTCCCAGATTGTGAGAGGGATGTCCGAATGCCCACAGGGATCGGGCCTAAACTGGCATTCGGACATCCGCTGAGGGGGTCTCAAGATTGGAGAGGGTGCAGGCTGGGCTGAGGGATACCACCCCCGTGCACCAGGCCTCTAGTCTTTTATAAAAGTATTCAATTAATAATAGAATTGGTCCTACTAAGAAATGAACTAAATAAAGCAATGCATGAAGCTTGATATGAAGTAAAGTAAAATCCCCATCTCAATTTTGGAAGAAACTAACCTGCAGTACATTTATCTATGGCTATCATAAAATCCACTGAAACATACACGTGTGCATGGCCCACATACATACATACATACACCAATTTTCATGTTAATATTTTAATTTAGCATCTATAAAAATTATGTTGCTATGTAATGGAATTTTGTTTCATAAAATAATACATATATGAGCTGCTTCCTAAATTGACAAAATTCTGAAATGGCAGAAATAAAATTATGGCATTACTTGTCCAGGCCTACGATTTTCATATGACTATATGTCATAACCATGAGTGAATAGCAAAAGCACTGAGCATGACATACAAATACTTTTTCCTCCTTCTTTATATATGTTTGACTTCAAACTGTGAGAGGATTTGATAAATGTCATATTATTATATAGAAGTAATACCAGAGCCAGAAGAGAGAAATGAAGACAAACAGATATTGGCAAATTTTCTTACTACATTTTTTGTAGACAGCATGTATACAAAGTTATATTTGTCATATATATTTATTTTAAGAGATTGATGAATCTCTTAAAATAAATATATATGAAATGAAGACTATTTCTCACTAGCTCCATTATTTTCATGGGTTTTAAATGTTATTAAATAATACTTTGTGATCAAGAGATAGTGTAAATAATACATTAATGGAATTGGAAATGAGACAAATGGCAGCCATCTTCCCCTAAAAATAGAAAATAAAAGATGGATGATTTTCCAGTATTATGTATTTTTATTCTTTTAATTGCAATCAATTTATGTTATTTTTCCTACTGAGATCTTTGCTTTGTTCACTTAATATTAATTTCAGCCAATATTTACTGAAGCTCTGTTAAGACTGTCCTAGACAATTCGAAGACCCAGTCTTTATACTTGAAGAATTCCTGAGTTAGTTGAATGAGATGAAAATATAAATAAAAAATATACTGCAACATGATAAATGCTACAACAATAGTACAGTATGTGCAAAGGGCTAAGGGATCCAGCGAAGGGGCAGGGCAAACTGTCAGGCTCTGTTTTTTTCAAGGAGCAACAGACTCAGTATAATGTTCCACATTCTGATGAAGAGTGTGGGACCACGAGGAAGATGCAAAAGTGGCTGAAACAGTAATGAGGGCAAAAAGAGCAAAAGTAGAAAAAAATAGGATACAGACATACAAATTGCTCTAGATGACAAAGATGTGCCTAATACTGCAAATACATACACAAACATGGGCTAGATTTTATGCAGGCACATAGTGAGACTTCCCTTGGGTGGTAGAATGTCAAGGATTAGCAGAAGCAGAGTGGAAAAACAAGTGAGTGTGTGTGTTCAGATTTCCTGGAATCTATACAGGGATCCCAATTTCCATTCACATAAGTAGCACCATTGATGTAAGTAGAAAACAAAGGTCCCATTAAGGCTTATTATGTGATTTAAATACCCTGGCGTAGAATTTTTCTGCCAAAACTGTTTTAATTACTTTAAGGAAAGAAGTAAGAAATAAGATCTTATATCACCTTTTATATTTTAGCTATATAGTCCAGAATCCTCTTTGGTAAAAGAATCCTAGGAAACATAGTAAAGACCTTGTGAATAAATACCAATCTATCCCCAAGCTTCCATCTGAAAACCAGATAAACAGCATTGAGTTTCCTTTTTAAAAAAGAAAATTATACATGCTACGTATACACAGTTTCTTTTTTTTTTATATATATATATTTTATTGATTTTTTTACAGAGAGGAAGGAAGAGGGATAGAGAGCTAGAAACATCGATGAGAGAGAAACATTGATCAGCTGCCTCTTGCACACCCCCTACCGGGGATGTGCCCGCAACCAAGGTACATGCCCTTAACCGGAATCGAACCTGGGACCCTTCAGTCCGCAGGCCGACGCTCTATCCACTGAGCCAAACCGGTTTTGGCTACACAGTTTCTTTAAGTAACTTCATGAAATAAGATATCATTAATTTTAAAAAGCTTCATTTAGCTGATGTACTTGGTTTTCAAAATTTCACTTAAAAATTGGGGAATGACAACTAAGTTTCTCTAATCATATGCCACCCTCGACTATCTCAAATGTGATCTTAAAAAAAGAAGCTATTTAAATGCACTAAAATGTAACATTTAATGAAGCATCAGTCCAATAATGTTCTTTTATAACATATTACAGACTACATTTGTAATTGTTGGTGTTGTCACTATAAATGGTGATAGTTTTCTTCTTGTTGTTTTCTGGCTATGAAATTCTTCAGTATATGAACGTATTATTAACTAACATTTTAGCAAAAATACTATCTCAAAATTAACATTTCATTTCTGGGAGGCCACAGTTTTCTCAAATACTAAATATGATTTTGTAAATCCAATAGATACATTCAAAATATTTGGTATACCTTTGCCATCACCATCAGCATCACACAAAACCATTTGGAATTGGATCTACTGGATATAAGACTCTTCCTTCAAATTTGTGCCACTTCTATGATATAATAAATGTGGAAAATATTTCTATTCAAAGCTTTCTGAGTCAGTACATATTCCACTGAATAAAATGGGAGTTGTAAACTGTGGAAAATAATCTTGTACTTATTCCTGTGATATCATACAGGACATTTTGATTACTTTTCCATAGAAAATAGAAAGCATAAAGTAATATAAAATTTTTAAACCTCATTTCAAAACTTAGATTTACATGTTATCATGTAAAGGCATTTTGCAGTAGTATTAGATATGAGTAGCACAACTAAATGTAATTATTAACATCAAGCCATGTGAATATCATTGTGATCGTTTATTTGAAATATTAAGTAATTATTTCATAAGACTTTATATACCATTTATATCAAATATTTAAGATGTAAAATACTTTGCCTAAATTCTACTAAATTAAGAATTTGCAGATTTTCACATGTCTTTCCTACAGTGGGGCAGAGCCAGAAAGGTCTTCTTTGAATGAGGTAAGGAGTGCTGTATACGTTTTATAAGAATTACTTACAAATGCACCAGCTACAATTATGTCATCAGGAATTACATATCCTTACCTTTCTGACTCAAAATACCTAAACAATTAAAGAGCACAAATTTAGAATACAGGCTGTGCAATTTTACTGATCTAGCATATATTCTTCCCCTAGTAGATGAACTTTTCCTATTTCTGTCCTATCAACATGTTAACAATTTTAATAGAATCACTTATGTGTCTACTCCTTTTTCATTTTCCAGCTAATTAGCCAAAAGTTATATACATTCTCCCACATGATTTCTACACCTAAGGTCTAAAATCACTCCGTCTTAGTCACTTACAAAACAAATGTCTACCCTGTCCAACTTCTATAAATCCCAGCACTCTCTTAACCCAGATCTCATGATCATGACCAGCAAAAACATTGAGACTCATGCTTCATGCGCACACAACAACTTGGTTCAAGTCACTTGCTACCATTCTCATAAAGGGGGCTGGGAAACTGGATTCCCTTTCTACCGCCATCAGCTGTATGTCTGATGGCAGAATTTCACTCACTGAAGAAACAAACATTGTTATTCAAACAATAATAAAACAAATAAATAATAGTTTCTGAGGTTACTTGTCTTATTAGCCAGCCTGTAACATCACATTTTCTCTGTGTACTGTCGCCGCTTATTCTAGGGGACACTAATTAGTTTTAAATGGTGTTAAATACCATCCCTGCAGTGGCAAGTGCTTCTTGGGGATTTTTACTGGAGAAAAGAACTCCTGTAATTTAAAACCACTTTGTTTTCCTCAGTCACAGCTGTTAGGGAAACACTGACCTGTAGAAATCTTAAAGGCTTTTCGCCCCTCTCCCACTGCCATTCCTCTGCATTTATCTTCTAACATCTTTCCCCCCCTTGTACCATTGCTCTCCCACAATCCCCATCCCCCACCCAGCTTTCCGCAGAGAAAACGCAGCTAGCTAGTTAAACCCCTTCTCTCTTCCCCTCTCCCCTTACAAAGCCTTGGCTACCCTTAAATAAAATTCTCCAACAACGTGTCAATTTTATATTGGCCACAAAGACAACTTCTGTTGGGGGAGGGTAAGGAAAGAGGGACTGGAGCTTGGCTGTCCCTTGCCACAGACAGGGATCTTTGTGGAGATCAGAAAACATTTCCTGCATAAGCAATCAACACACTCTCTTTTTTGCAGGGCTGGGGAGCAAGAACGAATCTCTTATCAGCCGTGTCCCCGAACGAATGGAACACATCCATTCACCATCCCAACAGGAAACTCGTTTTCTCAAAATATGCCCCTTTCTTGCATTATTAAACATAATCCACAGTCTCAAATCCTCTGGCCGCCCCCCCACCGGGGACTGGGTGAAAGCTCGAAGTCACTCCTGGACTTTCTTCTTCCTCCGCATTTCCGTTGCACTGTTTTATCCATCTACCTCATCGCGCAGGAGCTCCCTCTCTCTCCTCTTTTGTACCAACAGGGGACCAAGCAGAGCAAACATCACGCCGCGGGGAGAACAGGTCTTAGAGGGGCTGCCTGCGTTTTCATTCCGCCCTTCTCCCCCGCCCGCACGCCGCTTCGCAGCCTGGGGACCCCAGAGTGGTCTCTTCCATTGGGGCTCTCTTGACCCCTGAAAGACCCAGCACAAGCAGGGTGTATTGTGCGACGCATCTGAACGTCGCGGACCTGCAGGGTGGAGGGGTACCCTTGTCTCCTGTACCCAACTTGCTACTGACTTTGTGTCACCTTTTAGTCCTGAGCCCCCCAAGGCTGGGAAGGGGGGCATGGAGAAGAAGAGGGCTAAAGAGAGGGGAGGGGAGAGGAAGTGAAGGGACTTTGTCAGGGATGAAAGGGAGAAGGGAGAAAACCGGCTACAAATCCATTTTACAGGTGCGATGGGTGAGTCTGTGTGTGTGTAGGTTTCCCCAAAGGGCTGCAGCCTAACCCTGCTCCACCAATCTCAAGCGCAAGTTGTCTCCCGCGTTTTTTTTTTTTTCCATCCTTTCTCATGAATATTCCACCCGCCCTTCTGGGGCAGGTGGCTGAGATCTACCCCATCCTCACCGCCCCATCTCTTAAAATCCTGAAACCTAAGACTAGCCTAAGAGACCTTTATCAGTAAAGACCACAAATCAAATGAACCCAAAGATGACAGGGCTAAAGGAGCAACACTTAGGCCCACGTGTTGAAACAGCGCGTTTTAACGCCATCCCCTGATGCCCCTCTCCCTCCCTCCATCCCCCCCCCCCCCAACCCCTCTCTTCTGGACACTTACCTTCTTTGGGCGGTCGCTTGGCCTCTCTGGTAAGATTGCAGACCTGGGTGGTTTGCAGCTCTTGGGTCAGGCAGCCCTCGGTCTGCTCATTCAGGGGTAACACCACGTTATTTAATAAAACCAGCGACTGGTCGTCGATCCCCCACTCTCCCAGATGCTGGGGGCAGGTGCATTTTGTATACATGATCCCACATGCTTCTGTTCTCCCATTTTCTGATTTTAAGCAGCTCTCCAACCAAGTGCATAACACATGGCAACCAAACTGGCTTGGGCTCACCTTGTTCAATACCAGAAACTCAAAAAACGATTTCTGGTCTTCTTCTCCTTTTTTCTGTAATCCTGGGAAGTCGGTTGGAAATACCCGGCGAATCTGAATAAAATTTTTATCGTATTGTAGAAAAACGAAAGCATTCTTGGAATCGCAGAGTTGCATTATAGACTGATTCTTTCTTAAGAGATCCTTTATTTTTTCATGAGAAAAATGATCAAACTGATAAGCCAGGAGGGAAAAGTTAGAGCAGCTAAGGTCCTTTTTGGAAAATTTCAGGTAAATGCTATATTTGGTTGGATCTGGATTTTCCAGTGTCCAAGTGCAGTTTGTAAAGTTTTTGGGAAACATTTCACTTACAGAGTACGATCCATAAATGACTCCCTTCACCAAAGTTGAACACCAGAAGTCTTGGGCAGCATTAAATCCAAACATAACCAGGAGATAGGTGGAAAATATATAAATCAGCAGGTTACGAACAGCCTTCATCCTATGTCATTTGGCCTGTAAAAATGGCAATGAAAGTAAAATGCAAGTAGGAGTCTACATGCATTGAAAAAAGAAACTCCTCCAATATTACAGCCAGCTGTTTTCAAGATTTCAGTTAAAAAAGAAAAAGAAGAAAAGAAAAACCCTTTTTGAAAGAAGGACAGGTAATTTTTATTTTATAAAGCCAGGAAATTATCTGTTGCTGTGTGAACAGCGCCCTCAAGTGGTCATTCACAATGGCCAAATTCTCTACATTCAATTTAAAAATACTTAATAGATTAATAGGAATGCCCTAATTTATCTACCAGGATTTACTCCAAATGCATTATAATTCCATTAAAAAAG
This sequence comes from Eptesicus fuscus, assembly GCF_027574615.1. Lineage (NCBI taxonomy): Eukaryota > Metazoa > Chordata > Mammalia > Chiroptera > Vespertilionidae > Eptesicus > Eptesicus fuscus. Next base: position 30,754,294 of record NC_072482.1, on the reverse strand, counting down.
AGAGGAAAACATGACTTTTTAAATAGTTTATCCTAAATGTTAATTTTTAAAATATTTTTAAGCAGCCTATAAACCTTTTCTCTCCCTCAGCCTTCTGCCTGCAGTAAACATCATCATACAAAATCTAATCTGATAATCTGGGAACAGCTGCCATCACATTTCTTTTCTCTTAAATGTTAAAGTAATTATGGTAAATGAGAGCCACGATTTTAAAAGCACAAATGATAATTTGTTGCATATTCTCCTAAATGTCCCTACATGTCTTTGCAGGGGCCACGGTGGGAAATGATGAGAAATTCCTGTGCAAAAACACCGGCATTCATGTGGATTAACAGAATTTTAAAAACAGCATCTGAGAAAGGGCATAGGTGGCTCCATACACAGGGCAGACTTGTTTGACATCACCACTGAGAACCGGAATTTAAAGCAGTCATTTCAATGTGACATGCCCTCTCGGGATACATAAAGTGGATCACTGTATTAGTATCTGTATCGAAAGGTGATGTCAGTGAAAAAAATCCCAGAAACACTCTAATTGAGCTGGCTTCAGTCTTTTAATTTGTTTTTTTTTTAAAATTCAGGCTATTTTATCTACGGTTATCTACTGCAATTTAAGATTTACACATGGTAGATAAGAGACAGAATTTTCTTTCTTACAGATGTCAATTACAGAATTGCTCCCTTTCCAATAACAGCTCCAGAGCTCCTCTTCCTTAAAAAAAATAAAAATGATCTTGCATAATAGAGTAATCCTTGGTTATATTTACCTCTGTAAGTTGTTATCCAAAAATAACTTGGATTTTTTTCAGCTTTAACCTTTAAGAAGTTATTTCTTAGAATAAATGACACTGCTTTTTTTGTTTAGCCTTTGAGCTGAGAAAAGTGATGCCAAGTTAATTTAAAAAGTCTTTAGGCTGCAGTCTCTTCCACTATTCTGTAAACAGAGACAGACAGACAGAGATATAGATAGTTAAGAGTTTTCATGTCTTTGCCTGGGTCCGCTCTGAACCAAAGGATAAAACCCTCTTCCTTCCCATTGCATAACACACACTGACACATGCACACAAAATCCAGTGACCAAAGTCCCTGAAGAAAGATCTGCATTGTCCAGATCATAATTCAAATTCTATGTCTTGATATGGGCATAAACAGCAGCAACTTTAAATCTCTATATAGCAGCAGTTTTAAAATAACGTCAGAACTGCTGGGACTATCAAAACAGTGTTCTCTGTTTCAAGCATACAGCTCAATGAATAATGTATTTTTCTCCTTGAGAAAATAAAGCCAATGTGCATTTAAAGGTTTAAAAAAAAATAGGGAAAGTTGTAGGACATTCTGGAAATAATTTCCTCCTTTTTTGCTGTAGCACTTTGCAGGCAATGCAGGTCTGCGCAGTGTTCTTCAGGATAGAGTGTAGGCGTTGAGAGCCAATGTGACAATAAGTGTCTAAATTAGGAATTCCATCCCTGAAAGGGGGCTTCATTTTATCATCGGTAACTCAAAAAGAGGTCGTCTTTTTTTTCCCTAATGAAATCCAGTACTTTTGCTTCCATGTATCTGGCAATGCATGTCTGCAGTGCTGTGCTCATCAAGGATTAGAAAGAGTGAGGAAATAGCTCTGATTTCACTCTCAAGCCTGCTCAAGAGAGCCCCCTCATAATGCTCTTTTTTTAAAATCATTAAGCCTTGGTTGCGAAGTCCTGTTTGATTCTAGATAATAAAAAAATGAATAACTGTATTCTGCTGCCCCCCCCACCCCCGCCCCCCGTCAACCCCCCGACTGCAGAGCCAGTTCAAACAATTGTATTTCCCTCTTCTAAAAATGAAAGACTGGGATGGAGGGTGTCTCAGGGCTGGCCACCGAGGTGTCTCAAGGATGTTATTTATTTATTTATATATTTCCTACCGAGAAGCAAACGGGCGTTTAGTTTAGCTATTCTCAAAACTGATTTTCTGGGTGACACTTTAGTTTAGTCGAACCTAGACGGCGCCATCACTCCACTGAAATTTTCCCCTCTCGGAGACCCACTGCTTCCCCTTAACTTCCTTTTTTCACCTAAAATTTCTCCCCGTAAAATTACCCCAGTCACACGCAACTAATTGTCAGATTTTCGAGGTCTCCCTGCCTGTCCCTTCCGACCCAGCTCCTCTCTGGAAAACCAGACTTCCCTAACTTTTCAACTGCGGCGTTTAAGTAAATGCAGGCAGTCGGGTTTGCTCCCAGCCCCTCTCGCTGCCAGCAACAGCCTTGCCTTTCCTCGCCCTCCCTCCGCCAACACCTAGGTCCTCGCCGAAAGCTCCTCGGTGGCGACCCCCGGCAGAGGGAAGGTGACCCCGGGACCCCCCTTCCTTACCTTCCACTCCGAAAGCGCAGGGAGGCTCTTGCTCTAAGACACCAGCACCGGCACGCGTCCCAGCAACACTGACGGAGAGACTCCCCTTCGGTCCCAGTCACCGTTGCCCATTTTCCCCGGCTCAGCTTCAAAAATCAGGATTTATATATATAAATATATTTTTAAAAATAATGCACACATATGAGAAGCAAAAGATGGGGGAGAAATTCAATAAGGGGACGGGTGGGAGAAAAACGCCTCCAGGACCCCCCGAGCCTGACGCCGTATCCAACCGAGGGCCGGGGGCGGAGGGTGACCCCCGAAGAGGGACTCTTAAGAAAACAATTAAAAAAAAAAAATGCTAGTGGCTGAAGAGCGAGGATTTGTTTTTACCAAATCTACACACTCAACAAATCGATAAGCCAAGAAGCAAAGAGAGCGCTGAGACGAGAAGTGACCGGCGGCGGCAGCGGCTGCTAAGGCAGATTTGTTGGGGCGGTGGGTTTAGGACTGGAGTGTTCGTGGTCGGATCGGAAGGCTGGAGCTTTTGCGCTTTCCTCTTCCCGCTGGCCTCCCTCCTCCTCCTCCTCCTCCTCCTCCTCCCCCCGCCCCGCAGGTACGGCTGGACCGACGGCGACTAAGGAGAGGGGGTGGAAAAAATCCTTGGCTGGTGATGTCGGAAAGCTGTTTGAATGCCCAGCGAGGACGGAGGCGCAATAGTAAAGCTCTGTCTCGCGTGTGCGCGCCGGCGCGCGGCGCTCGCTCTCCCCGGGGCGCGCGCTAGGGAGGGGGGTGCGCGTCCCCGGGACGCGCGCGCGCGCGCGCCGGCCTCCCGCGTGCTCGCAGGCGCGCGCGTCCCCGAGCGCCCCGCGCCCGCACCAAGCTGTACGCCCGGCGGCGGGCCAGAGGCTCCAAGCGCGCTGCGCGGCAGCTGCGCCTTCCGGAGTTGCGCCTCCTGAATGCGCTGGCGGGTGTCTGGGAGAGAAAGCGAGCGGAGCGGCGGGGTGGGAGAGGAAGGGGAGGGGGAGCGGCGGGCTGGGAGGGGAGGGGGAGCGGCGGGCTGGGAGGGGAGGGGGAGCGGCGGGAGGGGGTCTCAGCGGAGCTTCAGCCAAGGGCTGCGGTGCGCTTGCACGTCACGGCTACTCAAAACCAAGCACGTCCCGAAAGCGGTATTTTCTGCGTCTGGGAGGTTTTTGCATCCTCAGTTCCCACCGCTGGGGCTGGCGACGACCAACTGTAGGAGAAACTCAGTGGGAGGCTAGGCAAAGGGGGTGCTGACGACGGGGAGGCGACTCTTGAGTGCTGGGAAGTAAATCCTGGACTTGATCTTTCTGTTTCAGCGCGAACCTGTCGCTGGCGAGGAGCTGTCACTTCAGCACCAGGGTTCAGAGGGGTTCAGAGGAACTGGTCGTCCAGAGCGGAGGGGGCACGGCTCAGCTCCGGACCGGCGGTGTGTCTCCGGGCGGAACAATACTAGTTTTTCTCAGCGAGGCTGCAATTAACATCTTATTTGTTCTGGCTAGATACAGGCTTTGTCCGGACCGCGGTGCAGCGACTGAGGTTGGGCATCTTTGCATTGCTTTCTGCATGGCAATGGGATCGTGGTTGTGGGGTTTAAACTTTTGTTTTCTTAATGTAGCTAATTCTTTTACAAGTTTCCCTAGTAACAGGTTTGGGGACAGGGGTGGGAAGAAACAAGGGAAGGGGTGGGAGAGAAGCTACCAGATTCTTGATTTAGCTGCAGGAGAAAAAGAGATACATGTCCACCACTCCCCACCTTTATTTATTTATTTACTATTTATTTATTTAGCCTCCTGGACAGTTAGTGGGCTGACAAGTATTTGATGATGTAGCTTCAGATACATGCTGCAAAAAGGTCATTCACCTACTGATTATGTATGTCTCTTACTTATAAACGCAGTTGGTGGCTTGCAAAACAAGTACTAAATGGCTCCCGTGATATGGTGGGTGGACCATAATGGGTCATTCACATAAAGTGTTGGAGTCTTCCTAAGGGTGAGTGGCTTGAGCGGCAGGTGAAGTTGAATAAAACGATTTTCCATCTTTCCCTCTCCTTATTTTTTCTGCATTTTTCTTCCTCTAGTTGTTACTCTGCTGGGGCGATTAGATAGCCAAGTACATCTTTTTAAAATAGGATTATAGTGAAAACAGGAAAGTGTCAATGATCTTGTATTCACACAAGTGGTCAGAAATATTAAAATTGGCCCTTTACTTTTTAATAAATATTAATAGGGTGATCCTCTTCAAGGCTTTCTTTTCTAGGACAAGTGTTCAGAATAACACCCCATAAAGGAAAACAGTTCATCATTCCCCATCCAGCAGGCTTTAACCATGTTCTAGGAAAATTCACTGCTGAGAGAGCAGCCTGGATGGCGTTTTGGTTTTGTGTCATTTTTAGTTCATTACAATATTTTTTTTATTCACTTAAGGGAGTGTGAAAGGAAAATAAGATTTATGTCCAGGCATAATTCAAAACATTGTGTCTTAAGCAAACACATTTTCTTTTAAAAACAAACATCATTAAGCAATGCAAAAGAGAAACATTTCATTTATTTAAATTCCCATAGAGATTGTGATTATAATATTTGCAAGACATTTTGGTCAGTTCTGTTATTTTGCCAAGAGCAAAAAATAAAGACATTTAATGACATGTAAAAAAAAATGGAGGGAAGGAGGATATTTTGCATGATTTGTACATAAAAAGGAGAGAAAACCATGTGAGGTTTAGATATACTTTTATTTCACATCTAGTGGTTTCTCACATTATCTTTGAACATTGTGATTTTGGTGTTTCTTAGAAAAATCTTCAAGTCATGACACGGTGACATAAGAATTATAGCCGAAAGGGACAGTTTAAAATGCCTTAATCCTAAATGAAAGGGATCACTCACTCCCAGGGTCATTTATATTCATGTAGAATACAGGGCTGGGTCGGAGAGAAAGCCACCCTTAATAAAGCACTTCACCCTTCACACTGTTTCCCATAACCTTCATAAATTGCAGGCTACTGAGCCGGCCTGATGATGATCCTGCTGAGGTATATTTATAGCAGCTGATTTGTGGATGATAAATATGCCAAGCAGAACATGGTCTCCAGTAACCCCAGCCTGGTCTGACTTCCTCAGGTGCTCATAATCAAGACGCACAATAAGAACCATCTATGGAGAATCTGGTCTCTGGACCCTGACCGCAGCACAATCCAAAGCAAGGAAGAACCACACTGATTCACGTCTGCACTAGGTTTCACCTGAAAGCACTGCTGACATATTGACCCAACAGCAAAAAAGAGCAACAATGTACACACTGTAGGCTCTCTGTGTCCTTTCCTCCTATTGAGCTTGCTCTGGTTTTTATACTTTAATACATTTTAAAATTACCATTTCAAATTAAAATCATCAACCTTCATTGGCCTCTTCACAGGTCCGTGTGTGTGTGTGTGTGTGTGTGTGTGTGCATGTGTGTTTATATGCCTATATGTACATAAACACATGCACACATATTTTACATATACACAAAATGTATATCCTATATAATAAAAGGCTAATATGCAAATTGTCCCCTTGACTGGGAGTTCAACCGGGAGTTCAACCAGAGTTCGACCAGGGGGTGGGGCTGGCTGGCCAACCACCAGAGGCCCATCCCCCAGCCAGCCCCGCCCCTGATCAGCCCCCCTCCCACCCCGATAGGGGGCAGGGCCAGCCAGACCCCACCCATCCATGAATTCGTGCACTGGGCCTCTAGTGTGTGTGTGTATATATATGTACAAACACACACATATTTAATACATACTCATGTATTTCAGTTGTTATACAACATATAATTATTTGGGAGAATGCTTTCAGTGCATTTGTTTTATATCTTCAATAAAGTATTCTCACCCCAAAATTGCAGGATTAATTGCATAAACTAATTTTCATTTACATTTCCTGGCCACCTTTCAAAAGGACTATTGAGAAACCAGTGTTCTTGTAGTCTCTTTGATTGGTGGTCCCTCCATGCTTATGTACCCCTGATGTCTTTCTATATGTCCCAATTTTTCTTATAAAGACATCAGTCAGATTGGATTGGTGACCTCATTTTCACTTAAATACCTCTTTAAAGACCCTTATCTGCAAAGACAGTCATATTTTGAAGTACTGGCAGTTAGAAATTTGACATCTGAATTTAGGGGTGGGGGGCAGAATTCAACCCATAACACTCCTCAAACACATATATTTCAAATCTAACCAATTATTTCCCTTTTCACTGCTGTCTTTGTTTTCCAAAGTTCCATAGTTTGTAGTTTTGGTGTCAAATATTTTTGTTAATTATCCCCAATCAGTTATGCTCAAAGCAAAAAAAAAAAAGAAAGAAAAAGAAATGTGTCCTTTAAAAGAAAACATGCTGAAAACCCTATTTAAAAAACCCTGGTTATTTCTCATGGCACATCCAATAAATCCAAACCCTTAATCATGGCCTACAGTGCCCTACATCATCTGACTCTTATTTCTCTTTCATCCTGAGCCACACTTCTGCTTACTTATGATGCCTAAACTACATTAATCTTTCTGTGTCTCAAAGAAATTTTTCCCCTTCCAGCCTTCCTGTATAAGGAGTGAACTTTCCTTCTCTTGCTGTTGGGATAACTTATTGACCTGTCCTTCTCTCATCCCTCAGGCTTCATCTTCAAAATCCTCTCTTCAGAGAAGCTTTTTTATTTTTTAGCCACCCAATCTATGGTGTTTCTCCTTATATTTTCTTTCAAGGCACTCATTTATCTGTTTTGTAGTACTTGCTCATTTTTAATTTTTTAATGTTCTTTATCTGTTTTCCTCATTACCCTATAAGCTCTATCGTTATACAGGGCCGGGCAAAAGTAGGTTTACAGTTATGAATATGCAAAATACAGAATTTATTCTTGAATTATTAATTATTATTATATTTTTCCATATGACCAATTGTAAACCCATGTTTACCCCACCCTATATACTCTTGTCTAACATGGCAAATGGCACATGGTAAGTGCTTAACAGATACTTAGTGAGTCTATTATAATTGGTAACATATTAAATTCCACAGGTTGTAATTGGTTATGCCCATTGAAATAATATCTATTTTAAATATATAGAACATATATTTGTATCACAAATCAGCTAGAATTATCTTTTCCCTGGACTAAGCACTTTGTTTTCCTCATTTGTTTCTCATTTGACATGGTCTCCAGATTCTCCATCTTTAGGGCTACTTTCCATTGACATTATCTCAGTTTTTCACAGTTCATTGATGTTCTAATTTAAAAAATACTTTAGCTTTAAAATGTTCAGTGTAGATACAGTAATTCTGTCTGGTTCAAATTAATAAATGTTTACCGGGCATCTTCTTGGCCAAACTCTGTAGTTACAAGGATGAATATCTCAGAAACTTCCATATGAGGAGAAAAAGGCTTTCAACTCCCTGAAATGAACCTAGAATGGATGTGTTTAACACATCACTAAAAGCACATACTCCAGAAAAGACATGCTGTAAGATGTTTGGGAAACAGAAGTGGCAAGTATAGTCCCTTCACTTGTGATGACTGTCTCTATTGGTAGAGAAAGTTAATACACAGCTAGCCACAGCTTAATTATAAAATGTAAATACGAAAATTTCTCAGAGGCAAAAGCTAGGATGTTATGAGAAGTGTGGACTGTGGGTGGTGGGTGAGGGGGCGTATGATTGGTGTGAGAGATCAGAGAACATTCACCATTGGATCAGAGACCTGAAGGACATTAAGAGATGACGAATCATTCCAGGCAAGGGGAACAGAGTGTGCAGATACTGAGGCAGGAGGGAAGGAACACAGTCTAGAGAAACCAAGTAAAGGTGAGGGGAAAGAACAAAGGTGTCAGTGGCAATTGATGAAGATTAGGATACAAATCTGTGTGTCTTTATCCTGATAGCAATATTGACTGAAAGATTGTAAATAGGGAAGTAACTAACTCAGATTTACATTTTTAACAGTTCAGTCTCACTTAAGTATAAGGAGCAATTTCAGAGAGGTAAGAATCGATGTGAGGAAACAAGTTAGGAAGCTATTACATAAGTGACAATGGTGGCATTAGTGGAGATGGAGAGAAGAAGTATCAAAAAGATATTTGGGGATATAATCAATAGAATTTGTCAATGGTTACATATAGCAAGAATGACTAAATATGGATAATGGTATCTATTAGTGAATCTGCATACTGCTGGTTCATATTAAAGTGATAGTTACAATATTTTGATTGATTGACTCACTTGAATTTTTTATCTTAAGTGTGTGTGGGGGAAGAAAGGGGAGATGAATATGATAACTTAAAATAATAACGAGCATTTGTGTTTTTCATGAATAAGCAATCTGAGAGGGGAATGTTGATTGGAAGGCAGTCTCTGAGTCCTGGAATGCCAGCTGGGATCTATAGTTCAACTGCATCTAGAGGATTCACTTCCAAGATGGTTTACTCATATGACTGGCATTTGGTGCTCACCGTTGGCTGGGGAGGCTGGGCAGGAGCTGCTGGCAGAAGGTCTAAGTACCTCTTCACATGGGCCTCTCCATAAGGCAGCTTGGTCTTCCACACGACATTGCAGCTGTCTTCCACGAGTCAGAATGCCAAGGTACAGGAAAAGAAATCTGTCAGTTTCTTAAGGCCTCTGTCTGGAAATGGCACAGCATCACACATAACATTATTCCGTTTGTCAAAAGGTCCCTGAGCTTGCCCAGATTCAAGGTGTCTGTGGAAGAGGAGGTGGTGATCAGGAAGAAGGTTTCTAGTTCTTTGAGGTGATCCTGTCTCTCGATGGAAGGCATTTTAAATAATGTGTGATAAGTGGTGCACACTTTATTTATTAACATCTTCTTGGTGGATGATATAATTTAAAACATTATTTCCCATAATCAATGGTATCTACATATCTAATGCACTTATCCAAGTCAGTGGACACTGTTAAATAGGTCAGATTAAAAAATGTTCAGTAACATATGACTAGAAACTTCTCTCCATTGGAATGTAAAGTTCCAGAGGGCGGGGATATTGTGTTATACCATGATACTAGCCTTTGGGACAACACCTGGTAAATATTCACTGGCTAGCCCAATAATTTGATATTCTTTTAGTTGTCACAGAAGGCTGTTTAAACGAACAATCCATGCTTATCTTTCCTCTCTCAAAATGCCAGATTATGCCAAGTGTCTTAAAATAAGAAGCATTTGTATTATGCCTATAGAATTCTTCTCTTGTAACATCCATAGCAGTAGCCATTAGGTTAACAAGGTTAATTCTTAGTATATCCAAGCTAGTTTCTACTAATCACCATTTTGGTTTCTATACATTAATGAACCACCTACCTATTCAATAATTTATTCCATAATTTCCAGGGATCAATATTGAATTCATTTAATTATAATTTCAAGAAATTAGTTCTTTCTCCCTTTTACAATTGAGTCAATATGTACCATTTAATGCTGGGTTTTTGGGTTTTTTTCTGTGCCTACTTTCTTTCAGATTTTTTCAAAAATCATTGAAAATGGTATCATGAGAACATTTATACTTTCTTTACCTATACCAGTGGTTCTCAACCTTTTTAATGCCGTGACCCTTTAATACAGTTCCTCATGTTGTGGTGACCCCCAACCATAAAATTATTTCCATTGCTACTTCATAACTGTAATTTTGCTACTATTATGAATCATAATGTAAATATCTGTGTTTTCTGATGGTCTTAGGCGACCCTGCTAGTGGTTCTCAACCTGTGGATTGCGACCCACAGGTTGAGAACTGCTGCTGTAGAGCCTAAGACCATCGGAAAACACAGATATTTACATTACAATTCATTAACAGTAGCAAAATTACAGTTATGAAATAGCAACGAAAATAATTTTATGGTTGGGGGTCACCACAACATGAGGAACTGTATTAAAGGGTCACGGCGTTAAAAAGGTTGAGAATCACTGACCTATACTGTAATGCAATTTTTCTAGAAGAGGACATTTTAATAAAGTACCTAAGGGTCCTTTTAATATTTTCTTGATTTCCTGGGTAACATTTTACTCCAACATTTTTGGACCATACTTTCAAGGTGAAATATCATTCTCTTTTTGGTAAAAACTGAAATCAAAATAGGAATCAAATAATGCTGTGTTCTCTCTGTCTCCTATTATCATTAACATTCTGTGCCATGAATGCAGCAAGATCTTCAGACTTCCTGTTATTATTACACATTTGAATTTTTTTGTTGTTTTATCTTTCCTTATGTGGCCATTTCTCTCTTTTTAATATTCTTACAACACATCAAAGTTTGAGGCTAAATTTATTTTCTTCAAGAAAGTAACTTATAAACTGGAGAAACACACCTAGATTAAACAAAATATTGGCAAAGATAAAGCATTTGGTTTATCTACTCTGCATTTTTCTGCATAAAACTTGGTCATTGAGTTATAAAATAAAATTGTAATTTCATAGCTGTAAGCAACACTAGAAACATTTTTATGGCTTTTTTAAAAAAATGTATCTTTATTGTTAAAAGTATTACAGATGTCCCCTTTTCCTTCATTGACTCCCTTCTCCTCATCCCGCCCCCTCCCCAGGCCTTCACTGCACTATTGTCCGTGACTAAGGGTTATGCATACAAGTTCTTTGGTTAATCTCTTCTCACCTCCCCTCCCTACTCCTTCCCTCTGAGATTTGTCATTCTGTTGCATGCTTCCAAGTATGGTTGTGTTTTGAAACTTGCCCCATCATCAATGTCAACAGGAGTGTTCATTAAAATACAAACTTCTGGGTCAAATGGGAGTTCCATTTTCAGTTTTTTGAGGAAACTCCATACTCTAGGAATATATCCCACTCCTAGAAATATATCCTAAGAAACTGGAAACACCAATCAGAACGGATATATGCACTCCTATGTTCATAGCAGCACAATTTATAATAGCTAAGATTTGGAAACAGCCTAGGTGCCCGTCAGCAGATGACTGGATCAGAAAACTGTGGTACATCTACACAATGGAATACTATGCTGCCATTAAAAAGAAGGAATTCTTACTATTTGCAGCAGCCTGGATGGAATTGGAGAACATTATGCTAAGTGAAATGAGCCAGTCAATGAAAGAAAAATACCACATGATCTCACTCATTTATGGATAATAAAGAAAATTATAAACTGTTGAACAAAAAGATAGATACAGAGACAGTAAAGCATCAAACAGAATGTCAAATTACCCGGGAACGTTAGGGAGAGGTGGGGGAGATAAGAGATCAACCGAAGGACTTGTATGCATACATATAAGCATAACCAATGGACACAAAACTCTGGGGGGTGAGGGCATGTATGGGAGTGGGGTGGGGGGGCAATGGTAAGATATGTACAAATATAATACCTTAATAAAAAAAAAAATACAAACTTCTAAGACCCAGCCTCAAACATTTAGATTCTCTAGGCTTTCCAGACTGATATTTTTACTATGACCCCTAGTGACTCTTATGATCAGACAAGTTTGGGACATAATGGTATATATAGTTCAAGCTCTCTTTACAGATAGGGACAATGAGACACAGACATCAACAGTAACCAGTCCAATGTTACCCAGCCAGGTGAGGGCAGAGCTGCTGAGTTGAGATGCTAGGTTTTTATGATCTGTTACTCTTTCCTATTTATGAAATCATTTCTATTTTGATTTTTTAAAAATCTTGATTCCTAAAAGAGATAAGTATTCATCCAATTCTCCAAAGTAGATGTTTTTATCATTACATTAGATTATTTAAACAAAAGTATACTGCATATCTCCTCTTACTTGGTATGATAGAGGTATTGTTTACCTCTCAGCACTGTGACCGGCATCATACCTGCTGAGACTGGGTAATCCTTACATGACATGAAGCCCTGGTGACCTGTCTAATCTGGGCCTGGATGGAGAGCTGATTAAACACCTTATAAGCTCTGAGAGCTTTTATGGGTACACTTTGAAATTAAATAATGAAAATTATAGATGAAATTCATAGAAGTAAAAAAGGGCCATTCATAGAATGAATACAATTTTATTAATGCATCCATTTAAGAAGAATGTTAATTGTGCTGTTGTTCCAGCAACACATAACCTATATTTGAAAACAAACAAACAAACAACAAAGGAAATTATTGTGGCCCACAGTACAAATATAACCAAAATATGTTAGTGCTATTGTTTAGACTTTAGGCAAATGAAAGTTTGGGTTTTGACGTGTCCTCCTAGTGACTGTGTAGACATGGGCAAATCACTTCATATCTGAGTCTCAATAGTTTTAAAAAAATCAATTATTCAGATAATACTACTTCACATTATTGTCATGAAGATTAGTGATATCATAGGTGAAGGAAATGAGAAGGCCCTCAATAAACTATTAGCCCTGTGTACAAGCATAGTAAATGGCTCTGAGTCAAGCACTGGGAATATATGGATGGAGACAAACGTTTTCTATCTCAAGGTAAAGAAACTGGAGATAAGCGCTGAGCACAGAGAAGTAAAAGGAGCTCCACATCTAATATTGCAACTATCACTCACCCACTTACATTTTCTTTAAACTGGAGACTACTTGCTATATCAAATATCCCAAGCACTCAGGAAAGAAAAGTTAAAAAGAGGTGATATACATACCCATTCTGTGTTATGGTTTAGTTACCAAGGTAAAATTATTAAAGCTTATTTGGCAACATGTATTTTTCTATGAAAAGCAAAATAAAATTCAAAAAGAAAAATACTTGAATTAAACTCTTTTCTAGAGTTCAGTAAACTGTGGAGTCTGACTGGTTATCAAATAATTCTGAACACATTTAAATTCTTAAAAAACAAAAACAAAACATGATTTGTGCCAGGTATGGCTGAGCTGGTTGGAGCATTTCCATACACGGAAAGGCTACAGGTAAGGTCCCCAGTTGGAGTGTGTATGGGAGGCAACTGATTTATGTTTCTCTCTCTTAAATGTCTCTTTCTCCCCCCCGCCCAACCCCATCTCTCTCCTAAATCTCTTATATCCTCAGGTGAGGATTAAAAAAAACATTACTTGTATTATAGGATATGAATTATGTTTTATTCAGGCAGTAAATATGTAAATATAAATCTGTCCTCATTTGTGAATATAGTATTAAGTTATTAGTGAAATATAAAACCAGCATTCAGAAATATTTTTAATTATTTTGAATAATTTTATATAAGCAGACTTGGGTAATGAATAATAAGTCCATGGTTTAGGAACAATATTACCATTTTAAATATAAATTTAGTTTTATTTCTGTGAAAATAGAAATAAACTATCAAAATACCTATTAAAATCCTCCAACATATAAGAAAATGGTAATGGAATCTTTAACGTACTCTTAATTTTTGATTGTTTAATAGTGATCATCTTAATTTTCAAGGGTTGCATAAGAATGGATTCAAGACATATTAACTCTTAACAGTTTTCATATTTTTTCAACACATGTGATTAAAAAGTTTTCTGGAAGAGGCTTTAAATGTAATTATTATGAGATGAACATTTTTAGTTAATGTCAAACTACTTATAACCTTCTGAAAAACACTCAGAGAATATGACTTTGTTAGTATAATTGAGTGCTTCCATAATAAAACCCAAGTAATTGGAAAATTAAATTTCTGTTGTGTGCTTACAGTAAAAAGAAGTTTGTAATAATCATTGAAAACTTAGTTTATATGAATTAATGTTTAAGATTAAACTCTAGCCTGGCTGGTGTAGCTCAGTGGTTGAGCATCAACCCACAAACCAGGAGGTAAGAAGGTTTGATTCCCAGTCAGGGCAAATGCCCGGGTTGCAGGCTAATCCACAGTAGAGGGCATGCAGGAGGCAGCCAATCAATGATTCTCTTCTATCATTGATGTTTCTATCCCTCCCTCCTTCTCCCTTCTTCTCTCTGAAGTCAATAAGAACATATTTTTAAAAAGCAGAAAAAAAGATTAAACTCTAGCTGTTATTAGCTGTTGTAGTTTTTAAAAGGTGTTAAATGGTGCTTTTGGTCATTATTACATGTTATTAAACATTTTACTAAAGCACTCTTTCCATGCAATTACTAGGTGTAAGAGTTCATTTGATACTTAAGCAAATATTTTCATCTTTTAAAAATTTAAAATTTTATAAATTACTTTAATGCAAAAAGAAAAATACTCATAGAAACTTTTGAAGAGAATATTATGCATGTTGTGAGACAAATTATTCTTACTCTTCTAGGTCTCCATAAATAATCACTATGTAACCAAGACATCAAATTCTCATATCAATGCCTATGGGGTTGACAGAAATTTGGATTTACATTTAAATTCAATAGGAGTTTTAGAATCAGTTAATCATCCCCTTTAGGTAAAGAAAGTTGATATTGAGACCTGAATAGCATATCAGATTTAGTATAATGTATCAAAATAAGTTTCATTCTTCTTTATATATTCTCCTCATGTCTGTTAGAATATGGAATCAGGCAGATTTGAGGTTCAATAACCCTAAAATTTGATCAAAATCATCTTTTTGACATTTTGATATTTTAATGTACTCCTTTTAAATAGGTATTTCATTTTCAGCTTTTATCAGTTATACATTTATATGAGAGATGTAGCTAACTGATAAGATTAAAAGGACATTTGAAACCTACCCATAAGGAGGAAATACTTGAATGAATCCCTTAGTAATGAGAATGAGCCAGCTGGTTTAGGTCACCAGCTGGCTAGTAAATTAGCTGGAGTTTTGTCATACCTTCTATCAGATAGGTAGCTAACTACCTAGATATATAGATCTGATGTCATTAGGAGATTTCTATGTATGTCTTCTGAAATCTTAATTATAATGTTTTAAAAATCCAATTTCACATCTGTTTATCACGAACTACCCAACACACAATTGACATTACACATTAGACATTCATATTCCTAAAATTCCCTTTATTTTAATTACATAAACATTCTTTCCTTCCATCTTTCTTCTCTTTCTCTCTAGAAACAATGACCAAAACTATATCTTATATGTTCTTATACCCTTGTATTCAAGTCTAATCTCCAAACAACTCACCAATGCATTTTTCCCAAACAAAGATATTTCCTCCCCGAGCAATGTTCTGGTACAAGCTATAAAGATAATTAATTTTAATCTTTTATTCTATAGCTAAATCAATATCAACATTGATATTAATATTGATGATTTTAAATATTATATTTGCAAGAGAGTGAATTTTGAAACCAGAGTATTGGGTTTAATGTGTAGTATTATCACTTAACTTCTCCTGAGCCTGCATTTCTTCATCAGTAAAATGAGGAGAATAATTTTCACATTATAGAGTTATTGTAAGATTAATAATAAGGACTGCACAGTATTGATTACTATTCTCAGATTATCAAAGGTACTCAATTTCCTCAAATAAAAAAATGGAGATAGTGCCTGGACGGTGTTGCTCAGTGGTTAAGCACCAACCCATGCACCAAGAGGTCACAGGTTTGATTCCTGGTCAGGGCACATGCCCGAGTTGCAGGCTCAATCCCAGGCAGGGGGCCTGCAGGAGGCAGCCGATTGATCAGCATGGATGTTTCTATCTCTCTCTCCCTTTCTTCCTCTCTCTCTCTAAAATCAATAAAAACATATCTTAAAAAAACAACAACACAATAATAGTACTTGCTTAGTAAAAGTATTGTGAAGTATAAGTGAAAAAAATGCAAAATTGCTTAGCACAGAAAGTAGTACATGCCACACAGTATTGAGCAATATATTTTATTCCTACTACTATTAGTAGTAACTCAACATCATTTTTCAATATACACTATCAATGTAACATATCCAGCAATTAATTATAATAATTTATATTTTAATATTTTCTATATATTATTAAATTAGATAGTTTATTATTGTCTACCCTATAATCAGACCTTTATACTGGGTCCACAAATTCAAACTCAATCATCAGCATGTGTTTCATAGATAAATATAAAGATGCCTACATGGTCCTAGATGTGTAAACCATTACATAGTAGTAAGTTTCACATTAAGAAAAAGAAGATAATCTGTGATCCTTGTTATCTACTCATCTAAATGTTTATAACAGGATGACAATCTTCTTGGGATAGTCTCCATAGATTACTATTTCATATATATATATACTATTTATATATATATATACATAATAGTAATATATGTGTGTGTGTATGTTTTTCTATTTAGAAGATACAATACATAAATCATGATATTGAATTAAATCAAAAGGTTAACTTTAAAAGGTATAGGGGTTTTTCAATGAATTACATAGGAAGATTAAGGCATATATAGCATCCATCAAACAAATTATAATCAGAAACCAGAGAATAATTTAAATGGTATAAAAGAGATTTCTAACTAAATACTTTGGTTAGGTTCATACTATGTTCCTTAATTCAGCTTTTGTAGTAGTGACCTGGAAATAATTCCTGAAGGTCCTTGCTTATTAAAATGATTTGTTATTATAGCAATAACATAATCTCATTCTAGATAGCATCTGAAAGAATCAGTGCAATGCTCTACCCGCTGCCTCCAAGTCTAGGGTTTCAAAAAATTTTTTTAATACATAGCTGTATTCTCCTGGCTAAGTTCATATCCTCTTGATTTCAAGCCAACTTTTAATTGAATTCAGTTAGTTTAATTGCTCCTCAGAGATGTCTATAAAATGTGCTCTCCCAGATTTCCTAGCAGAAGTGCCATTGTCTCTGCTCAGCATTCCCAAGCAGACAGCAAAACTGCCATCAAGCTCCATCTTGCTCAACAATGACTCTTTAATGTGGTCATCTCATGTGCTTTGTATTTCAATTATAATTTAGAATGAATTAAAATCTATTTAAATGGATAGCATCATCTCTTAGTACTCTTGATGGAAATCCATTTCAGAACATTCTCTTTAAGGCAGAACAGAAAAAAAAAGTGTGTCATATTATATACCCTTACTTTTATTTCGCTTATAATTTAATCTTACATTTTTGTTGATGTTCATTAACCAAATAAAATACAGCAATGTATTTATGCCATATACTCTTCATAGATGAAGCATCAAAAATTTATATTTAAGGATAGATTTAAGCATCCAGGATTTTGTACTTCAGCATTATTAAACAGAATTTTAAATCAGGCTGTTTATGGAAGTGAGTAAAGTTATTTGCTGTGGTACTGAAGAATTGGATTATAGTGTTTCAACATAAAAGTACCTCATGGAATATATTTTAAAGGTTATAAAATCATTAATAACAATCAACATCACACAAGAGTATAGCAACTTACAGTGCATGAAGTAGTCCATTCCCATGTATTTGATCACTTACATTAACCCTGTGCATCATTATTCTTATTTTATAGATCAGGATTTGCTAAGCAATGGCCTGTGGGCTAACTCTGACCAGCCCACTTGTTTGTGTAAATAAACTGTTAATGGATTACAGCCATACCCATTCATTTACATATTGTGTATGGCTGCTTTGCAGCTTTAAGGGTAGATTTAAGTAGTCATGACAGAGAATTAGAGAAATTTAGAAATCTAAAATATTTACTATCCTATACTTTATAGAAAAGTTTGTCGAACCCTGTTTATAAAATTCTAAACTAAAATGGGGCAAGTTTGACTAATGTTTCCTATTTATGAATCTAATCCAATGCGCATGTGATTTACTCAAGTAAAAATCCAACTCTTTTGAATCCAAGTCTAACATCATGTGAATATTAGCAAGAAACACCTGTCTCAACAGTGGAAAGTCTTTAGAAACTATTTTTTATTGTGTATGATTGAGTAGATGCTACTTGAGTGTAGAGCGACTTAATGACCTGAAATCTACAAGGAATAGAAAGGATGTGAGAGGGAAAACCAAGGCTTCAGGTATCATGTTCCACAAACAGTTTACTGGTCCTGTGGAGCCAGCAGTACCAGGTTCAGAAACATTTGCCACAGTGGTATGCAAGTATTTGGCAGCCATAATTAAAAAATGAGGTACTCAAAGGTAAGGAAGCACAGATTAGAATGGAAGTAAAAACAACCTGGGAATCCAGCACGGCTGGGAACCTGTAGTGCCCCTTCATCCGCCAGCAAGTGTGCCACTTGGCTGCAATGATTTTAGGCAAGTGGCTGAGATGCATAGTACTGGCCGTATCTCAGGGATTTTGGATTTTCTTTCCCTTCTTTGCTGTAAAATTATGTTTACTCAACCCCTCAAATACTAAGTTTGTTAGATATACTTTCATAATACTAGTAATTTGAGGAAAACTCATTATTGCAGTACCAGCCAAACAAGTTCTTTGACCTGATTTCACATTTTCAAAATGCACAGGACAATAATGTTTTTGGTTAAGTTTATTTTTTGTTGTTGTCAGTATTACAGATGTCCCCTATTTTCCCCTGCTTTGCCCCCCTCCATCCAGGCCCCACCCCACCTAGGCCTTCACCACACTATTGCCTGTGTCCATGGGCTAGGCCTATAAGTTGTCAGTTAATCTCTTCCTGTCCCCCCGACTTTCTCCCTCTGAGATCTGTCAGCTGTTCCATGCCTCCATGCCTTTGGAGCTATTTTGCTTGTCAATTTAGTTTGTTCATTAGATCCCACATATAAGTGAGATCAAAATAAGCTTACTTTGCTTAGCATAAGGGTAAGCGATTTTTAATATTTACAAATCCTCTTGAAAATATAAAATGCAATTTTTATTGTTTTAGAGTAGCTGGAAAGTAGACACAAAATTAAGGAAACATTGGAAGTAGTTTTATTACACTATAAATTACATTATATAATTAAAAATGCCAAAGAAGATGCATTAATAGGAAAGTATAAGTATTTTTGTAAAACAGCCATTTTAGTGTGGGATCTAAGGATAGGATCCAAATAGGTTTGCAATCTAATTTAGGATTCCATGTTCCTTTAATATGCTTTATATATTCATTACCTCATTCAACAATATTTGTTGAGTGCCCAGTATTATTCTAGGTCCTGGAGATGCATCAGTGATCAGAATAGAAAAATTCCCTACTTTCTAGGTGTTTAGGTCATGGGGTGATAAGTGCTATGATTAGCAACAAACTCCCGGAAAGGAGTAGAGAGTGATGAATCAGGGGGGTGGGGTCAGCCATTTTTACAGGTGGTTAGGTAAGACCTCTCTACTCTTT
The DNA here is from genome assembly GCF_027574615.1 of Eptesicus fuscus. Classification (NCBI taxonomy): domain Eukaryota; kingdom Metazoa; phylum Chordata; class Mammalia; order Chiroptera; family Vespertilionidae; genus Eptesicus; species Eptesicus fuscus. The sequence goes on along the minus strand of NC_072482.1, from coordinate 30,734,813 downwards.
GAGAAAAGACCAACAATTAGTGAGGAAGTGGGTCAGTCATATATCTGCAGCCAGAGGTGTTTCAAATGGTGGGAATACCAAATGCAAAGGCATGAGATAGGCATGTGGAACTGCAAGGAGGATGGTTGGGAAGGGTTGTTGATGGAAGATACTAGTAAAGTCAGAAAGAATCAGGTGGACCAACATTGAGGTTCCAAACAAACAAATAAAAAATACCCTAGACTTCCAGGGCACTGCTGTGCCCTCTGCTCTAACAGCTGCTTCTAGACAACTTGAGCCCTTCGTGCTCCTCTGGTCATTGTGACAGGTTTTACTGTATCAATAATAGATGTCTGGCTTTTTATCATAGAACTCACTATGTCATCTCAACAAATACCATGATGATTAAACACATTTTACTTTCTTATTCCAATCTCTGTGCATGACTTGATAATTTCAAAGAATTTTACTACCTTATTCATAAAGGTCAGGTTTCTTAATGTCATTTTCTTGAATATAAATTACATTTTAGGTTAGCACATTGCTTACTTATATTTATTCAAATATTTTCTTTCAATTTATAGCTCTATTTCTTTAGTGGACTAATATGCTCTATTTTTATTTTTTTTTTCTCCAAATAAATTATGACTTAAGATATGTTAATATAGAGTTCATACATGCTTAAATCACTTTGGCTTATAAATCACACCTTTGTAAGAGACTAAAAGTTATATACCCCACGCCCACCTACAGAACACTAATAGATGAGTAAGTACCTCAATTTGCATATATTCCTTGATTTATGGATGTGATTCTTAAAAGTTTTATATGCATATTATATATACAGTTTCATAAGAAACATGTCCATTAAAAATGCAAACAGTGTGAGGAAGAAAATATTCAGAACTAAACAGGATAAGAGTTGTATTTATAATCATCCGCATTATTGCCTATGCATAAGTATATTTAAGTACATGTACACAATTGTGTCATCCTGTATATAATAGTAG